>NW_011948422.1:331216-401797 GCF_000503995.2 Ceratosolen solmsi marchali
GAAAGAGTGATTTTCCATTACTCGTAATTATCGAATTGTCTCCCAATCCCACAGGATACTAGCGTAACGATTAAGCAGATTAATCGAGATAAATGTGTACTCACGAGGATGCGTCCAGTAGTCGTCTGTCCAGATATGAGCTCGCCAGCCCAGTCTTTGGCCTCGGTCATAAACGTCCCCTCGAACTCCTTACTTTGGCGCGCGGCCTTCTGCTCCTTTTGCTTGGGGTCATTGGGCGCGAACTCCGGCTCCTTCCGACAGCAGAGGAAGGCAAAGGCCCGCCAAAGGAGGACTATGAGGAGGCCCGCGAGGAAGGTGAAAATGCTCGACAGGAGGAAGCACCACCACCTCCTCACCTTGAGACAGTCGTCCACCGGGGGCTGCTCGCTCGGGTCCTCGCACGTCATTGTCGCGGCTGCTTTCTAACCACCCGCGTGGCCTCGTCGTATCAAGCCCTGGCCCGTCCCAGTACCCTTGGAGCTCGCCACCGCGCCGGCCCTCCAACCCCGTAAACACGACCAGCAGAGCAGCTGCTCCCGCGACCGATGCCCCCGGTAAGCACATTCACCGCCGCGTGCGAGGCCCGGCTCTCGCACCACCTCTCCCCCCGGCACAGCCCCAGCCGCTACCGTTGCTCACGCTGCCGGTGCCGCTGCCACTCTTGCCACCGCCGCCGCTGCTGCTGCTGCCGCTGTTGTTGTTGCTGCTGCTACTGCTGCCGCTGCTTTGGCTGCTCTGGCTGCTCCTGCGACCGGCCCTCGCCCGCTTCATAATTATCGGCGATGTGGGCACGCGCCGCGGCCTTGACTGCTGTTTTGCCCCCGACTCGCGACGGCCAGCCGTTGCGCGCCCGTTACTACTGCGGACGGACACGCCACGGCTGTCGCGCGTTGACCTAATCCCAACCTAATGGCGAGCACTGCAGGAAACAGAGAGAGTGTGTGAGTGATAGTGTGATGGGGTTGGGGAAGGGCGGATGGGGGGCAGGTGCAGAGTGTAGGTGGGCGCGAGAGGGAAGGTGAGGGAATGAGCGAGGGTCGGTGAAGGAGGCAGACTGTAAGAGAGAGAAAGAGAGAGAAAGAGAGAGAGAGAGAGAGAGGAAGAGGGGCGACTGATAGGAAGATAGATAGAGGAGAGGGGACAATTACAGAGAGGATCTCAGCCCTCGTATAAGCTCACTATACTCTGGAGCTTCTCCCTGAGTCTAACTCCAAGCTCGAGCACTCCAACACCAAGGATATACACGCCGTTATTCAACACTCGCGCACTGACGGAATCCACGTTCGAAACCGGGATTCGGGCCCTCGAATGTGTACCCGACCTGTGTACCTTACTGCGTGTGAGCGCCCGCGCGCTTACGCATATATAAGCGCGTTGCCGCTGCCCGCTCCGCTCGGCTCTATTATTCGAGCTTAGTTACGAATAGCGCATCCTCCGTCCTCTCCGAAAACTCGATTGGCGGCTGCTCCCTTCTTCTCTCCCACGACGCACGAGGAGCTACGAGGCGCTAAGAGGGATAGGGGGAGCGCTTAGCGCGCGTTCGCGCGCCTCCGAACGTACCCTCGTCCTCGAGAGGTTTTTGATCTGAAGGCCCTTGTACGCGTGCAACGTCTCAACGTGGACGATAGACAGAGACTCCGAGAATTCTGCTGCCGCTCGCAATGGCTCCGCAACCGCAGCTGTCTCTGGCCGCTTGCAAATGCGGACTAGGCGCACGTATACTCCTTGGCCCGCTATTTCGCTCGCTCGCTCTCTCCCTGACAGAAATATACACAAATACTCGAGCATAAACGTGCGAAGGCGGTTTGATGGGTAGAGCCGTATCTTGGTTTGAATGTGTGCTTCCGCGTGACGACGGCGGCGGCAACGATGACGACCACAACGACGATGACGAGGACGACGACAACGACGACGACGACGACGACGACGACGACGACGACGACGACGACGACGACGATGACGACGACGACGGCGGCGGTGACTGTCCGTGCACACACGGAGCTTTGTAGCTCTTCTTGTCTTTGCGTTTGGTTGAGTCCGCGAGTCGTCGTGCGCGCGCTTGAAACAGAGCAAGAGCGAGCGGGAGGGCGAGTGGGAGGGAAGGAAGATAGACAGAGAGGTATCAGTCGCAAGAGAGAGAAAAATAATGAAAAGTGGGGGTTACCGAACGCGCGGGTCCCGCCGTTGCTGCTACTGCCGCTATGCGCAGACACGGGTGGCAATCAATACGCAACAATGGACCGGGACCAATAAGCTTGCCGAGCTTTTCCTGACGTAGAGACACACTCCTCTCTCTCTCTCTCTCTCTCTTTCTCTCGCACCCTTACACCCCCTCACTGCTCGTCACAGACCCTCTTTCTCCTTTTACTTTCTCATTCCTTCTCTTCCCGCCTATATATGCATTTTTTGCTTAGATCCATTCTATATCTACTTCTCTCTCTATGATTTCATCTCCTTCTTTTATATTTACTATCATTCGGTTACTATCCTCTCCGTTCACCTTTTCTTATGTAATGAGAACATCGCTCCCCGCCCCTCTCCCTATCTGTCAATCTATATATCTATCTATTTATCTATCTATCTATCTATCCATGTGTATCTATCTATTCATCTATCTATCTATCTATAATATATCTTTTTTTTCCTTGTTGATTGATCTGTCAAATACTATACAAAATCTATTTGGCGAATCTTAAAACCTCGGTGACTTAAGTAAAAGGGGCATAACACTAATTACATAAACATAAAAAATCCCATCTATATCGAATCATGCATCACACTCTTCCTCTCTTTATCGTTCTTTTTCTGCTCTCTTACTCTCTCAGTCTGTCTCTATCACTTCTATTCGTTTTACGGTAAAACGCGGCCATGCTGCGCGTGAGCACTTTGCGACGCCGCTGACGCGTCACCCTGGCGTCCCGGTTGCGTCGATTCTGCGCGATACACGTACGCGATATACATTCTAATGTCAGTACATTTGCACTTTTGTAAGTCCATGCAAACGTGTTGACCGTAGTATGCATGTGTATTGACATGTTAAATTCTTATGTAAAATGTATATCCGATTGTTCATGATCGAAATGAATCTTTCATCAGTTGCTAATATTCATACTCTTATTGCCTGTTATTATAAATTGTTGTTATTATAAAATGTTGCCTTGTTATTATAAATTATACTTTCTCTCTCTCTCTCTCTCTCCCCTTTGACTTTTTGACACTTTCAGTCAGATTATCATCATTCCGCATTCTTTACTCTCGTCCGAATCAAACTGTTTCAAAGAAAATTGGTTCACGGAATATGATGCTACTTTTAATTTCAGCTCAAAGACATGCAAATACAAGGAAAAATGAAAATATTTCATGCTTACTTCATTTACAGACTACAAAGACCTCTTTAATAAAATATTAAAATTAAAATATGGGCAGTATTTAACCAATATTCTTTTACTTAAATTACTACTATTAATTTAAATAAGATTTCTTTTAAAGGATCCAAAATAAATCATAAAGTATGCAACGAATAATTTCATAAATTTTAAAACATTGCTTCCAGTTGAAAAAAGTCTAATAAGAAAATTCAAGACTTGAAGTATAAGTTTCAAGACTTAGAAAATTACTATAAACATACCTCTTCTCGGTACCTCATGAATTTTATTGCTTGATTTATACCGCACAGTTGATCGACAATTTTTAAATTTAGAAAGAAAATTTAATACGGCGAATTAAGAACGATGATAGAGACAGAGAAAGCAAGAGATTAGGATTTGCTATACCATTCATACGGTTGTTGAATTATAAGTGCGCTAAAACTGTTACAGATATTGATAAAGATATATAATTATTAGATTTTCAGTGTAGTAATAAGATTTTACAATGTTAAAAAAATTAATTAAATAAAGCTTAATAAGAGATAGAAAATGAAAAATATTAAAATTATTTCTTATAAAACAGTTTATTATCAAGGTGCCATGTTATTATTATAAGATCAGTTGTATCATGAAAAACAAAAAATCAGCAACATTGCAAAATTTCCACATTTGCGAATTAATCGATAATCAACATTTTTAATTATTATTATTAATAAGCGTACAATGAATCAACAATCATTTGAATGTAAAATTTATGAAAGCGCAATGATACTTGATTGAAATAATATTTGAATCATTTTAATGAAAATAAACACGTTACATACAATTAAATTTGATGGATTGACAATTATCAAAAATATGAATAAACATTATTTAATGAGGAAGGATACCTTATAAAGATCCAATTTAACAAATTTATTATATTAATTTATTTATTATATTACAAATTTATTATGTATAAAAATTTCATTATATCTTTAAAATTAATATCGTTAAAGAAATAAAATAATTAAAATAATAATAGTTTTAAAATAAAAATGTTTAATGCAAAATAATAATAAATACATTCAATAAAGAGAAATTAATAATTTTCAATGATTATTGATACAATTTACACACATTCTATTAAAATGAATTAATTATGCATACGTTTACATATTATAAACTGTAGTTAATTGCGAAATATTAAAGAAATATTCGCTAATTAATTAACTTAAATGCATAATATTATATTGCCTTAATATTAAGAGAACATTAATAAAATATTACGCATGATTTAATAGAAGCCTTAGTGATCCATGAAATATGTAATAAAAAATCATTTTGAAAAGTAATAAAACTGTATACACAGTATTATTGATATCCACAGTTTAATTTAGGCTAATGGCGGGTAAAAAAAAATCATCCTTTTTTTAAAAATATTCTTGGTATTCTATTATAAAATAATATTACATAAAAGAATTAACATTTGTTGAGTATAAAATATTCAAACGGTAAATAAATTTTTATATAATATATTTATATATTTATATATTTATTTATATATTTATATATTGGTTTGTTAAATTCATATTATTTATTATAAGAAGATTTTCGAACTACTATCAATAATTACAAATATAGGCTTAAAAATTTACCAAGCGTCAATTCGTTCAAATAATTATATACAAATAACCTGTTATTTTCTTTAAGATTATTAATATAATAAATAAAAAATTAAATAATAATGATATATAATTATCTACTAAATTATTATTTATTAGTTACCGAAGCTTGCAATATCCAACTAGTTGGAAACATATAAATATATACAACAATATATATAAACAAAATAAATAAACATATATATCTATTTATATATATATATATATTTTAAATATACATATATTTTAAAAATACATAAGTAGATTTTGCTTAAATGAATAAAAAAAGAAATTCCTAGATTGTTTATTAAAAAAAAATATTTTTAAAGGCCAGGTTTTTCTGCTTTGGCGATTTTTAATATAAATAATAAATCATTAAAAAATAATGTTTATAAAGTAGTCGCTAATATTTTATTTAATTATTAATCAGTGTTTCCGAAAGAGCTAATATAGTCTATATTCTTAGTTCTAATTTATTACCTTAAATTAAATCTTTATCTTAACAATAATGGCAGTAATAGGCAACAAATATGTTAGATAATAGTCAATATGTCCAAGAATATTTTAGAAAAACGTAATTAAACAATTAAATTCACCAGTTAAATGTACAAAATGAAATGTTATTTTCCACGAAAAAATTTATCACCTCCTTAATGGATTCTTGAATTATTAAAGAGTGAATTATTGTACGGCAGAATGATCGTAGCATACGTAGATGAAGACGATATTGTTATAAAATACTTAAATATATTTAATTTAAAATGATGAAAATGGTGAAGATTATCTGGAATAGTATAATAATTAATTTTTAAGTTAGTTTAAAAATATTTAATAAGTTGTTTTAATAAAAACCATTTAATAAGGTAATATGTACAATACTTACAAATTATAACAAAGTGTATTTCTGAATAATTATACTATTTTTTAATTCATAAATTAAAATATAATCTTTTTTATATAATCCATTTATCTAATTAAAATAGTTTGATGAATCTTTGATATTAAATATATTAATAAGAATATAAATCGAAATATTAAGTGACTATTTCAAAATTAAATTATAAAAATATAGCTTTTGATTCGTTTTATGGTTTTTTCATTTTCTAAGTATTCCTTCTTTAAAATTACAATAGTTTACCTGAATTCTTGAATTTTCATTGCTCTAGTAATGTATTGCTCATAAGTTTTTAAAAATAGTTTAAATGCTAATACATTTTCACATTTAACAATATTTGTATTAAATATAGATCATAATTATTTTAATTTAATAGTAATTAAAGATATGTAGTGTATACTACTATTATGGCTTTGATAATTTATACTATTATTATTATCAATAATGAAGAATGTTGAATTAATAAAAAACCTTTTATAATAATACATACACACTACACATACAACACACACGCACGCACACACACATACACACATATATAACAAACATGAATATTAAATAATCAAATATTAAAATAGACTATTGAAAACTACAGAATTAACTGAAATATTTGTAATTGTGATTATTTTTAATAACTGGTTAAACAATTTCAAAATCTACATATAATTTAAAAATTTTTTAATACCTTCTACGTTTGAACTAATTTACCAAAACTTTCATTTACTGCATCATTATTTTATAAATATGGAATAACATTATTTAAAAAGACTTACATATTATTGTAATGTTTAGATTAAATATTAATATTTATTTAAATTACATTAGAATCTTACATACATAAGCATTAAAGTAAATATTAAAATATTTATTGTTTATTCGTTTATTATAGTGTTTCGGGAAAATCAAATGAATTGATAATTATTATATACATAAATATACTTATAAAAATTAACTCTCTGTTAATAATTAATACCAGACAATTAAAATAAATATACAAAATTATTATGGAAATTCTTAGATTGTTAACTGAATACTAAGATTGATATTAAAATCTATACTACTAGTGTAGTAATACTAGACTAAATGTAATATTAAAACTAATAAAATATAAAATAAAAAAATTTATTTGCGATTTTTATATAAGATTTTTGAATTTGCAAAAGTCTTATAAGATATTCAGTTAGAATTAAAATGATTATTTATTATGTATAATGCTGATTTTATAAGTAAATTAATACTCTTAATAATTTAATTCAATAGTTGAATTCAAAAAGAATTATTCCGATACAATTATTGATATTTATAAATTATAATATGTATATTAATGATATTTAATCATTTATAAGCAATCGATGTTTTTTTTATTTTCATAATTAATGAGTAATAAGATAACTGAATTAAATGATTTTAAAATTAGTATGTATGATACTAACAATAAAGCCAAGGTAATTTAAATAGTGATATAAATAGGCGAGATATATACATGACCACTGACACTAGTTAAGACTGGACCAAATCGCATACTATGAACATAAATTACTTGGTTTCATTTTTGTATTTTAGGAAAAATTTCCTTTGGATTTCCTTTATTTGTGAAAAAATAATTCTGGAATATCTTTTCATAAAAAAAAGTCATAAAAATAATATTATGATTTATACAAAATTTTATAATTATTTATAAACGAAAATTACTGGCGAAATGACAAAAAATATGACAAAACAACTATCAATTGCGAATGAAAACGATTTGTTATCCTTATTAATTGGTTTATATCATAAGAAACTAAATAATAAATAAGTAAATAACTTTTTTTTTTTACTGTGTTAATTACGTGTAAAACTTTAAAATGTCTAATGATTTGTTAAGTATTCTATATAAAATTAATTATATTTGTATTTAAAAGTATTTCTCTACATAAGATGATGAAATTAAATGTGGATAAATTCATTTAATATTTTATTTCTGATTTCTGCTATAAATATCATGTGAATATTTTCGTATATCTATTTTTGCAATCTAACTCATTAGTAGGGCCTACATATCGGTAATCTTTGCCTCAGGACACTTACAAACTAAACATATGCAACTAATATTTATGTAGATTTTAAAATCGTAGGTTGAAAATTAGTAGCATTCGTAATTCCATAATATTATGAGTCAAGAACTTAATTATATATTAACGTATACTCAGAATTATAGAAAAAGTAATATTTATAACTTCATCAATTTTATAAATAGTGGTAGTTTTTATTTTATAAACGTAATATGCATTTTTGAGAAAACACTTTTTTCAGTTATACAAAAAAAATAATTTAACATTAATAAATGAAATAGTTTATCTATTACATTTACTCAATTTACAACATATCCGTGCAATAATATCGAGTATGTCATTAAGATTTTTTAATAAAAGTTATTAAAAGTGCGTGTATGGGCATGAGAATTTTTGTTTAACTATCATTTGGACATCTTAGATTTTGTATATCGAGGGTAAATTTGTGGAATTAATATTTAAAATTAATATTTAAAACTTTTTAGTATTGAATAAAATATTTATTTCAAACTTTCTTTAAAATCTACTGGTTTATTATTTTTATTGAGATAGTGTATTTTATTGTGTATTTAAATATAAAATAAAAAGGAAATGTAATTGATTAATTAATTATAATGTCCTGTATATGGATTAGTGAGTAATGTTACTCTATATATAGCCAAAAGTAATTACGATGGTTATTTTTATCACAAACATACTGAAATTTATGGTCTAAAATTTTGATTTTATAAATTACTTAGTTTAGTTTAATCTATAAACGTAAGCTGATATGTAATAGCTTACTCTGTTTTTATTTAATTTAATTTTTACTATTTGATAGATTTACTTATTTTTACTATTTGATAGGGTATCCTTAATGTTTAATATTTTCTTTGTTTATTATAATTAATAAGCCAAGAGCATAATTGCTGAATAACAATTGTTGTAATAAATCTAAATTATTTCCAATTCGATGTGAAAGAAAATTATAAATCAAAGTACAACTATCGTTATTATTTGATTTAATATTATTTCGAATGTAGGAGTTATGTATAGAATTTAATAAATGACTGTCGAATCTGTAAAATTCTAGCGAATAAAATAAAATAAATTCTAGTAATAAAATAAAATCACTAGATGATGGCTTAGTTATACATAAAATTACAATTGCTTTCAGTTGAAGTTCAATTTGTAAAAATAAAGAATTGTAGATCATACGATCCACAGTTGTTTATTGTTGCTTGTTATCTTTGAGATCTATGAAAGCCCCATTCATACAGCTTAACTATTGACTATCTTTATAGAAGCATATAATAATCAATGATAGTTAACATTTACAAATTAAAAATATGAATATCAATCTGTCATAAAATCCGTCTTATGTAGTAATGACATTGAATGTTATGTTGAGTAACTATTAAAAATTTCTCTACGCATCCTATGGTACACAGGCCACGTGCGCCCGCCTATATTAGCATATCCATATATATATATATATATATATATATATATATATAAATTATAAATCGTGGGCAATATTTAATAAAACCATTATGGGATGTCGTGCGGCTACTAGCACACCTAGCGGCCAATTGCGGTAACCTAAAATCCTGAAAAGCCTATAGTGTCCTCAATAGCAGCTGCTCAAGTATTCTGATCTTAGGCCTCGCGCAAGTCTATGGCTGGACTATGGCTGGGGCAAATGCTATAATACCTGCTCCGTCCGCGTACTGCTGTGTGAGAAGGACCGACAACGGCGACGCGCGACGGCGACGACTTTATAAACTCTTCGTGTCCCATTATTTTTACCTTCCAGTTCCTACATGTTATCTTCAATCGTCGTAAGCGCGACAGAGCGGAGCAGCGAAATACCTCCGGGGATAAATGACAAGGACACGTGAGAAAAAGAAATAACAACGTCGATAGGCTGAGGGGAGCACGAGCGTAATTTGTTCGGCAGCTACTTACCGTTCTAACAATTATTTCCAATCTATTTTCAACTTGACACTGGCTTAAGTCGCGTTTTCATTGAGCCAATAAGTTCAAAGAAGAAAGAACGGAGTGGCATATTTGATGGGAACTGCGAGAACGAGGATGCAGAAGCGCGCACATCACCTGCTGATTTCGCCGAGAGCATAAAGGGGTTCGAGAGAGAGGGAGAGAGAGAGAACACGCCAGCCCTTACACTCTAGCATCATTTTTTTTTGAAAAAACGTTTAAAGTGAAACCACATTAATGCAGTTTCCAGCACAAAAGCTTCGTCCGGGATGCCTTGAAGGAGGCTACCGATCCGTCAATACCCTCAACATCTTTCATAACAATAAGGTATTCTTTTCTTTTTTCCTGTCAATTTTATTTTCATTCAACTTAAATATTTAATTATTTTAAGATTTTTTTTGTTTTGAATACTGGAGATGTTTACTTCTTAAGACATAGCTACATGTACGCATGAACAATTGATAACCTTCTATTTTAATTTAAATAAATATTGCAAGTTGCATTTCAAATTAATAATTAAATATTTGTTTGCATAAAAAGCCTTGATGACTTCATAAGTTTTTCATAAAATAATGCTACAATAATAAATTACTTTAAAACATGATGATGAAACTATACTCAATATTTAGATATGATTTCCTCCGTAGATTGTATTTAATGTTTTCATTCTTTATTCTTTTGTCTAATTAATTGCATTGGTATTAAATTTATAATTTTTATGACTTTTTTGTTAGCAAAATAATTCTATTTAGTTCAAATAATAGAACATACAAGTTATACCATAGTATGGATTTAATTATAATAACATATAATAAAAATTATTTTAATAGTATCAAATAATATTATATCTAATTAAAATCTTAATATTTTATATTTATTTTTTTTTTATAAACATATTGATAATGTATTCTCGTTATTATTAAGGATTAAATTGTTGATATTCCTAAGAATATTAAAGTTTACAATATTCAAAATAACCAACAAAATTTATGCATCTATAAAAATCTATATATTTATTTAAAAATTGTCTACAGCTTTTGATTAAGACTGCCAATTTAAGACTGAATTACTGATGCAAGAAGTAATTGCTGTTCTTATTGGATACAGACAGCATCAATGGGAAACTGTTTTTCATGTTTTAAGGTGCCTCCCCCACCATCTACAACTAATCAGTCGACTATTTTGGAACAAAAAGATGGTATAAACTTTTCTATAAACCAATTTCTCAAATGAATTAATTTGATTAACGCTAATGGAAATAATTGTTTAATTGTTTTTAAAAAAATATTATGGTAATAGTGTATACGATTATACTACCTATTACAAATAGTAATTTCAAGTAAGGAAACGAACTAAGTGTATTATCTTTACACAGAAACAATGGAGTTACGTACTTTGTTTCCACAAAATGCCAGTCAAAACCATCCACACACAGCTATAGAATCTCATGCCAATGGAAATAAAAAATCATCGTTAAATGCAATGTCAACATTTAATGGTGTAGGTTCTGATAATTGTGGCTCTGTACCTATAGTTCCAGGTAACTTACGTTTATCCCGTGGCTTTTATGCACGATTACCACCGTTAGGACGGACAGGAAACAACTCTGGTCTTAATTCGGTGATTGATTGTAAACAGCAAAAAGAACCTTCAGAAAGCAAAATCAATTGCCTTTTTGATCAGTATAAGGTAAATATTTCTTGTTTCAATTACAAATTAATTTGCATACATAGATTATCTTTGATAATTTTATTTAAAAATTTTTATTCAAAATATTTGAATCAGTGGCCTATCTATGTATAATTAAAATATATCAAAAGGAAGAAGGTGTTTTAGATCCTATAATGTAGAATTTTTAATTGTCAATCTTAATGATTCAATTCATTCTCTTACGAAAGTTTTTTTTTAATCTTTTACAATTATATATTGGTTATATATTGAAAACTAAATATTAAAGTGATTTATAAAATTTATGTTAAATGCAATATTAAACATTATAATGATAAATACTAAATAGAGATAGGATTTGTCAAGAAAAGTCGAGAACTTTAGTTTATCTACAGATTGTGTTTACATTAATAATATTATATACTGTGCTTAATATTTTGGCTAAATAGTATATTTCAGTTACAGTTAATTAATAGAAAGCTTCGATCCATCAATAACGAATACGTTCTTTTTATCGATCTTCCAAAAATATACATTCAAGTATAAATTTATTGAAATATTCGTCTGAATTTTATATAGAAATATTATACGCGTTAACCAATAAAATATTCTTTCTAAAACTTTAAATATTATTTATTTTGAATACACCGACTGATGATAATACTTGTCCCATAAAATAATTAATACTTGAAAATATTACAAAAATCTTTCAGTTAATATTTAAAAGCAACTCTTCGTATTGATTAACTCGTTATCCATTAAAAAAGAAATTGTTTATTTCACTGAATATTTATCGTGCCCATGCAGGATCCACACGAGGACATTATATTAGCAGATGGAATTGAGCGACTCTGCGACGATCTTCAATTATCTCCAGATGAATTCAAGGTGTTG
Organism: Ceratosolen solmsi marchali; assembly: GCF_000503995.2. Lineage (NCBI taxonomy): Eukaryota > Metazoa > Arthropoda > Insecta > Hymenoptera > Agaonidae > Ceratosolen > Ceratosolen solmsi. The sequence goes on from NW_011948422.1 coordinate 343,716, forward strand.
GTACTCGCGTGGAAGCTGAATGCGGAGCAAATGTGCCAGTTTACACGTCAAGAGTTTGTTCAAGGTTTGAAATCCATGAGGGTAGATAGTATCCGTGGGATTCAGCTTCAATTGCCCGAAATTGTTCAGGAACTAGCAACGAATGGAGAATTCTTCAAAGATCTATATCGATTTACATTCCGCTTCGGACTCGATGTTAATTCGGGTCAGCGTATTTTACCCGCCGATATGGCTATCGTTCTCTGGAGGCTCGTTTTCACGATTCGTGAGCCTCCTTTACTCAGTAGGTGGTTGAAATTCCTCGAATGCCATCACGTTCGGGGTATACCGCGGGATACGTGGAACATGTTCCTGAACTTCGCAGAAAGTATAGGTGACGATTTAGGGGCCTATGATGACGCGGAAGCCTGGCCAAGCCTGTTCGACGACTTTGTCGAATATGAAAATGACCAGATGAACCAGAACATTACCAAGGATGAATTTATCAAAGATTCATCGGCTGAGAACGAATAGTCATTTGACATTTTTTCATGCGGGATGTTCATCCCGTTTTTAATGTTTTTTTTTATATATATATTTTTTGAGAAGTTTTTTAAGCTTCTGAGTCTAAAAAACGAGCTTATTTATTTAAAATTATAAAATTTCATTTACGATAGTCGAGCGTGGAGAATGTTTTACATTATGTCCATGTAGGTATTTTACATCGATTATTTACTACGAATTTTTATCGCAATTAGTCTAGAGATAATGTTTATTTATTATTTTTTATTTGCAATGTATAGAAAGATATGAAAATGATAACATATATTTTCATAAATTGGAGATGGAGTTAGGATGCATCTAGATTAGAGTATTAAATCAATTTTTTTCTTAATTTATTTGGCATCTATACAGTAATATTAAAAAATTACATAATATCCATGGCAAAAAATAAATAGCAAAAAATAAAGTGCATATTAAAAAAGTAATAAGTATAATTGAAACATTTTATATTTTATTTCATTTTGGCCTTTGCAAGTCTCTTATGTGTAATTAATTCATCATTATCTATACAGTAATAATGATTTTTTTTTTTAACAATATGCGTACTCAGATAAATAATCTGAAGGTGTAAAATGAATAATTGTCGAATACATGTTCTGCAGATTATTGAAAAATTGCATTTTCAAATATATAAAAATTTTTATTTATTAGAATAATAATTTATTATTAATAATTATTAAAAATCTTTACTCATAAGGTGAAATTTAAATGAAAACAAAACAATAAAAATGCTCGTTTTTTATGGTTCGATAGCACCATTCACTTCTGTAAAGTCACTTACACTTAAATGCAAGCTTAGAATAGAATTCTTTTAACATATTTAGCTCAGCTTGTGATCTCTTCGTTCTTTTCTATTAACAGGATTGTTTTTATTGAGAACAAGTTTATGACAATTTTGTAGCAATTTAATAATCGTGATATATATGTATATGTATATATTTATACATGTATATTAACAAATTAATTTTGTTTATATTGATGCTGTCCAATGATAATAACACGTCATTAGATAGATAATTTTGCGAAATATAGTTGTTCGTGCTTTTTGCAAAGCTTGGAAATGTATAAAAGTGGATTAGCAGGTGACGAAATATTTTAGCAAAGCTATGCCAATAGTCAAAGAATAAAAAGAAACGAATGAACAGGAAAAGTAAAAATTCAGTTTTATTTACAGTTGACATTAAATGGTACGATGAAAGTTTAGCGCATAAAATTATTAATTTTTTTAAGTATATTAGTCGCAGTGTTCAAGAAACTGCAGAATTTAAATTCAATAAGTTACACCTAACGATCTCTGTTGATTAGGATTTGCTTCGCTTGGCTAAGGTTCTGATTCCCATTAAAAATCCCTTGTATTAAGTTCACATATTTAATGGTCTTTTAAAAGCCTTTGTAGATGTACGTGTAACAAAAACAAAAACAGTATAAGCAAGCCTAATTCGACGTACGAATAAGTGAGTTTGAAATAAGTCGTCTACGCTATTTATCTCGAGTTTATTTTATGATATAATAGAATATCCACTAATGTCTACATTTCGTCCAGATCCGGCAACTTTTTGTCAATTATATGGCAATGTATTCCTACAACGGTTTTCCGACTATAAAATGAGGATATCACAAATACTATAACAGTTTATTTGAATTGAGCTTTTAATGAAAGCAGTTGTCATTTCAACTTGACTTTTTGAACATCTTGTCGGATTTCTCAAAGAAATATATTAGAAAATTGATGCTGTAATTAATTCTTTGGGGCTATTAGAAATTATAGCCATTAGTTAATTAAAATAGATAATCAATTAGAGAATTATATAATAGCCAATTAAAATGAGGCTTAAAGAGGCGATAAGTATATTAAATTCAGTATTTAATTTCGAAAATTGAAATGTAAAAATAGAAATCCTTTGCCATTTACGTATTATCAATATTATAATTGGTACAATGGTCTATGCAGAGGCACCAACTCTAAAATCATAGAATCCGGTAACTTGCTTCGGATCCAATGGACTCCATTAGCGTTTGGAATTTCAAATATGACACAAACTGCAGCAATTATAATGGTAGATACCGTCGTTTACGATGTGTTTTTTTATAACTTATTATTGCAATGATTGTTTGCTGATAATTATTAATATTCTTGTCATTTATAGTGAGATATTTAATATAAAAGTATCCAAAAATTATGTTTGCTCATTTGAGTTAATGACAAAATTGTATCTATACTGTTAACAGAAATAGTAATTGCTGAAGTGACTATAGCGTAAAGGTATGCGAGGATACTGATTACGACTTGTCTAATTCAATCAAATGATTCATCATACTAATTTCATCGTTATTAATAGAATAAAATAAAACATAATGAAATAATTAAGAGTTAATAATCAGAAATCTAACGCATATCAAATCCATTAGAAATATTTTAAATCTATATTTATTTATATAAAAAGTCAATTTTGACAAGTGAGAACTTTACATATTTATGTTTATGGCATTAGTAGCAGAATTATAGCGGCTTCATAAGGAGACAGATTTAATACTCTGATAATTCAAATGCAGTATTATTATTTTTCGTGTACTTGAATTCATACTGTAAACACTAGGAATTGTAGTAATCGACATAAAAATTACTCCCTCTTAAGCACTCAAATAGATAATTTTATTTTTGATAGCCAATGAATATGGTTAGAAAATCATGAATCAGAATCGTTCACGAATATTTAAATAATTTTCATTTTGTAAACTTCCATGGCTGTGGCAACATTAGCACTTTGAATACTTATTTAAACAACGTAATTGCTGTACCGTTTAAAACCAGCTGTATAAAAAACTGAATTTTCTCCCATACGTATTCACCAGTATATTTACAAAGCTTTCCGATCCTTTCATTTTCTTTGTATATGCTTCAATCCTATTTTTTTAATTGTTGACATTGTTTTTTGAGAAAATTCGCTTTTTTGTAAGTCTGATTTTTCAATTTTTGCAATTTGACAACAACTGAAAACAAGATATAATTTTTTTTTTATTTTTTTTTATTTCTTAATTTAAAATTCTAATTAATATCTGACTAAAACATGAATTTTACGTGTAATTTGTGTTTATGTTGTGTTTTAATGTAATATATTTTAAATTATACTATTTAGCTTTTAATAAGCTGTATTTTATGTCTTTCCATTAAGATTTAAACAAAATACTTCCAGTCCATGATAATATAAAATATTATTTTATATATATTCAAATACATATATGTATGTGTGTACGAATGCATATAAAGGTATATTAGTTTATAAATAGAACAGTGCAGATATTTAAATTAAAATTACACTGATCCAAACTTGTGATACACATACGCTCGAATCTATTTATCATTCACTTATTGTCTCTAAGTGTAAGATAGTCTAAAAGAATAATAAAAATTAATGAAAGTTGTATAGACAAAAAGTCCAGTGATTTACGATATTTTGTATAAAAGGACTAGTTCGATTAATATCGACTCTCGCAGTTATTTTAATAACGTAAACGATTATATTTAATCGAAAAAAATATTTCATTAAAAAAAGTTGTAACTAAATTATTTAGTCCAATGCAACAACTCTTTAACCCTTTAACCTAGAATTGCTTCTTTTTTTTTTAAATCATCTGTATTTTAAAATTCAGAATTTAGTGATATAAAATTATCGACAGGAAAAGTAAAATAATTTTTAATAACTTGAAAATCTGGTACAAAATGTGCAATGTCTATTAAAATGGTTTCTAGTCTTTAAATTTTAATTATTTTCCTGGCGCCCATTTAAAATTAAAATAGATAAAAATATATAAGATATTTTATTTAAGATATAAATTAATACTGACTAACGAAAGTATCGACAATTTTGTTATTAAGTTTTATACGAAAAAGAATTAAGTAATAAATGCATCATTATGAATAAATTATATTTCCTTTAACCATTTGGTTAAAGGGTTAATTTGTTGATTGTGTTTATTGTATGTATTTATAAAGAATAGCTCTTCCGTTTCGTTTCGAATATGGTCTGAAGAAATATTCAAATGAAAGGTATAATGGTAAATTAGATAAATGATTTATTTAGAGAGGTGCTACCAAGGACTGGCCTTAATTTCAGTATAACTTAATGTCATATGTACCTAAGATTATAATATTTTTTATGCTAATCAGATTCTTCACAAAAAAAGAAGAGCGAAAAAATTTTCTACTGCCACAAACATAAACTTACAATCAGGTTGCAAAATTAAAGCGTATTAAAAAAAACTTAGACATTATCTTGTTAAATTGAAATACGTTAGCTATTTTTAGTTTCTCAAACCAAATTCATTTTATCATTTACCTATGCGTTTGATCTCGTATTATGATACAAGCAATCATTTGTATAATTAAGTTATGGTGTGTGTATTTTAAATTGATTCGATAATTTATTAATACAAAAAGACAGCTAAGCCATACACTGCTTAAACGTATTTTCAGCTTTACATATTTTTTATAACGTTGGTAGTATGTAGTGAACTCAGAAGAGAGAATAGTGTTATATAAATAATAGAAATTTATGCAACTAAAAATTTCAGATGTACTAACTTATTATAAAAGACTATTTAGAAAGAGTTATAAGTAAAAAGAAAATCTATATTAAGAGAAAAATTGAATGTGTGATTTTGATAAAATTTAGCATATTTTTATCCTTTGATTTAAAATGGCTTTTAACATTATTATTCACAATTAATAATTGTAGGTTTGTTTTCAAGTATGTCAATTTTTTTCAATTTTCATACTCAAGTGTATAATTTGAAGCTGTACATTTTCAAAATAGTTTAAAAATAATTTTTGAATATCTCAAGGACCGCTTGAATTTAATATTATTTATTAAATTTTTAATGGTTTCTTTTATATCGTAAATAAATGAACGATTATGTGATAAAATAAAAGAACGAAAAATATATTAACTGCATTAGATTAATAAACAAAAACATATGCAACACGAGTCAGAAAGAAAGTTTCCAGGTGATTAATTATCATACAAAATAAGCATATATGATTATACAGAATAAAAATACAAATTTATTTAGGAAAATTTAATTAAATTACAATTGTATATTAATTATGACTTTACTGGTTGTATTATATATATAAAAATTGTATATATTCTAAATGAAATTGTAAACAATGAGAATTTTTATGAACCAAAATTTCTACAACTATTTTTAAATCAATCATTTATGCTTATAATTCATTCGTAAACATTAAATGAATTAAAAATATGAAATTTGTTTAATATTTCAAGTACTAAACGCAAATTAGAGTTCACAATAGCTTTTTGAGTATTAGTTAGAACATAATATTAAATACACATTCTATTATTATTTAAGCGTGTATAATTAAATATGTAACAGTCTACAAACATTTTTCCTAAAAGTGATAAAAAATTGATTGAATTTTGTAAGTTCTGATATGATTACAAATATTTATATAAGTGAATACACATATTTCATGTAAATATACGTATTTTTCTGCGAGATTATAAAAAGTTTTACTGCGTAAAATATCCTGATTTAAAAAAAGAGAGAAACAATTGAAACATCACGTTAGTTCGATCCCATGTAGTTTGAAATAGTAATACTTCCTTCTCTACAAACATATGTGGCCTTTATCATCACAGTTTATTATAATGTGATCGAAAAGAAAAGAGGAAAGATATGTATCGGCAAAAGAATTGTATTAATATACATACATGCGTACATGCATACATTCATAAATACATACATATATATATATATATATATATATATATATATATATATATATCTATCTGAACATAATTATTTGTATGTGTGCGCGCGCGCATGTAAAATTATTTATGTACGTGTATGTTTGTATGTATAATATAAAAAATCCTAAAGTTTATAATTAACATGTACCAATTTAGCTTGAAAAAGTTCTTCGAATGTAAAAAGTTTGATTTAAGAAGAATATTTCGAGGGACGAAAACCATTAACTAGAGCACAAAATATAATTGTATATTCACATCCTATTATGGAAAGTGCCAACGAGCTAAAAAATGTTAATATTAAGCCTACAGAGCAATGTGTGCTTACTAATTAATATATTACATAATACATGTGTATTTATAAAAACAAATTGTTTATTTACTTTCTTTCCCTTCATTTCTTCATTTTAGTTTTATCAGTCTTGGAGTAGACAAATATATAAATTAAATAAATAAAAAAAAAAAAATGATAATCAATAACTCGGCTTTCATTTTGATATCTAAAATTAATACATGCAAATGTAATAATCTAAAAATGTGTATTTTTAAATTATAATTTTTTTAATACCGAATAAATGTTGTTATTTCCATTACACCTTCGCCTTACCATTCAACAGTCGTCTGCATATACACACACATTGATAGGCGCTAGATCAAGGCCCTTCTATAATTTGTCAAACCCTTCAAGTCCGCTATATCGATGTCTTGATTATCGCCTTCACTCGTTTCATTTTCTAGACTTCGTCGCTACATTTCTTGCTAAGGCGTCGAGAACAACCAAGTTCTTTCAGTATCTCACATTATTTATTCAACTAGATAATAACGCTTGTAACGTCGCCGTTTGCCAGTTAAGATCCCATCTTCTTCTATTTTCACCGAGTTTTTCCTTGTTATAAATTTCAGACAATTATTTTGTCTCTACCCAGGCAGCATTTTATCGTTCTTGATCGGTTTTCCTTTTTCGTATGATCCAGTCCTTTCTGACCCACATGGAGAAAGAAAAATTCATAGCATTTATTCCATAAGGCTTTAGAAATTCAGTTTTAATGTATAACGGGAGTAATTTTAATGCAATTAGATTTTTTATTGCCCCTTTTATGAAGTAGCAATGATATTGTTATTTTTCTCAAAATGCATCGTTATTTTAGATTTTTTATTTACAAATGTGTTTTTTTCTTTTCGATCTAAATTTAATTGTATAAATTTATGTTTCATTTAACGTTATTCTGAATATCGCGATTTTATCGCGATTACTGTGAGCTATTCATTTTTCATGAACAAAAATTAATGATTTGGAGAATAAAAATTTAATGATTGTACTCAAATTCATCGGTTAGATAATTAGTAATATTGATACTAAAATGACTGGGAACATGGTACATCTTGGAATATTATGAATTATGAAAATGAAAATTGGTGTTAACTTAAGAGATTTATGATTCACGATCTTTAATGTAGAAAACTATGCTACTTTCAATGATTGGCCAAGGGTGAACTCGAAGCCTAGACAAACTGTCACGTTGATGCTGTACAAATAGGGTTTTTAAAGAGTAAAGAAACTTATGGTAATAAAAAATTATTATTACTCGTGAGAGACTTACCTTGACCATATCAATTTCTTATAAACCACGCTGGGCACTATGTAAGCAACGGGCAAGAAAATCAAATACGTAGGGTAACAATTTCTTGGCATCATATCGTGAATTAATTGCTGGCTGTTTTCAGCATTAAATCCGTTGCTGTGGATTTAACAGATAGAATGGATATGATTGAGCTAACTATGAACTAGTTGAAGCGCTCAATATCAAAGCACATTTAAGCAGTCATACGGCATTAACTATACAATATAATTAATAAATTATATTATATAATAAAGCGAACGCTGAAAATTCTTTCGTGGCAAGGTTCACATTGTGATTATAATGAAAAAATCTTTAACACAATAAATAATAACATTTATTTGCAATTCGGGGTAGGTTCTGACATCACCATGTATTATACAGTTCAATTGTCAGAAAATAAAAGAAATAATGGTCACATTTCTAAACAATCAATCGAATAATTCAATTAAGAATCGATTAATGACTATCATGCATCAAAATTTACAGACTGCAAAATTCCGCGTATTGCTTGACATCATGTACATAGATTACATTTTTTGACGGTATGAGTGCAGTCCAAAGTTTTGTCTATAATTATGGAAGCCTTGACGTTATTTATGGGATGATCATCTGCTGCCCTAATTGGTATTGTAGATTCTATTTACATAGAGTAATAGAAAATTAACATTAAGCAGTATTGAACGATTTTTAAACTGCATATTTTAATCCTTAAACAAAAATAATGAAGTTTTATAAAATAACAGTACATTTTTTTTTCAATTTAAAAATGAGTATTATCGAAATAACATAATCAAATATTAAAAATCCACAATATAATTTGACCGCACGTTTTGGCATCTCATAAATGTACCACCAGCTTCTATAACGCACAACGTAAATACTATAAAAAATATAAATGCAATGAATTTTGTTTTAACGGAAACTCCACAGCCTATAATTTTCTAGATTATTGCAATAATCGTTACTAAGGATAAAAATAATCATCATGTGGCTATGGAACTTCTTATATGATAATTTGGAAAGATTATAAATTACAAGTTAAAATAATTACGGATATTTAGTTTCGTTTCATAATCGCTATTGTAAATCATACATTCACTAGACTAGAATTGTATGTAAACACTGAGATCTCTGTACTGCACAGGGGCATCTCTTATATAACTAGAATAAATGTTTATTGGCTACATCCATAAGTATATATTTTATTTTCATAAATTATTTCGCTTTAATAAATGTTTAATTTTTGTTCGTTTTATACACGCTACTGTATTAATGTCCATTGCAATAACTATATTTGTTTCGTGTTGCTTTACATCCGCGCAAATGATGTATCTCTTTATTTTCGGCTTGAAAACTTCACTAAATAATACATGAATAATTTGAAAAGTATTTGTATGAATAGTTTCTTATATGTATTTATATGAACATTCAATGAAAGTGTTAAATTTTTTTTTTATATAATGGCCTTATCCATTGTTTTGAGATACCATTGGAGCAAATGTTTATAGCATACTCGTTTCTTCTAATGTTTCTCGACAAATGCTTATGTAAAAATTAAATTGTACAAGTTGCCCGATTTTCTTTTAAATACTTGACAAATCGCATTTATAGAAAACAAAACTTATAATACTATAATAAGTAATAATTGGCTTATTATAATTTCATTTCTTCATATATTAATGGGTGCAGCGTTGTAAAGTAAATTAATAGAAAAAATATTTTACCATTCAATCTGATTACAGCCTCTTTAATAAACCAATAAATAAATATCGTCAACAAAAGTTTCTAACCATTTAACATTAATAATTGCATTCAGTCAAACATGAACTAGTATCGATATATATCTATAATTTCATTTTTTATTAATTTAACCAAGTTTAACTCAAGTAGCAACTGTAATTCAATTGGCTTGCGATTATAATATTTATCCGTTGTCCATATCATCATGTCACTCAAATGCCGTTGACTAATTGAAAAGTATTTTAAAAATATTCTTCTGCTAATACTTTTCAGAAAGTTGTTGAAACATTTTTCACATTCTTAATGTTAAATAACTATTCAAATAATAAATTGAATAATTATGAAGTAATTACTAACAAATATTGATTTCACTTTATATAGTAATACAAATATTCTCTTTTATTTTAACGATATTATCGACATTTCCTTTTCTTCAACTAATTTTAAACCTTCTAAATAAAATTGTATTTAATATATGTCCGATAAAGCAAAATTTAATTATCATTTAAAACAATGAAAATTATTATATAATATTGTTTTAGTGTAATATAATTAAAAATATTAGATATTTATATTATTGTATAAATTGAAAAGTACATTTGGCAATATTTTCACTCCCCGATCTCTGGTAAAAAATATTTTTTCTGAAACGTAAATAAACTAAAAATTATTTATTTCTCGACAACGTAGGATATGTGCATTTTAAGCAGACTTATACCGACCACTTTATTTATTTGTTTCCTTTCAAATATGACGCAGTATTTATACATCTCGCTTGTGAATATTTTAAACACGTCACGACATTAAAATATACATAGCTGGTGAATGTACTAACATTTAATATTAATACATACGTATTATCTTTGTTTTTTCTTTTTTTTATGAGAAATGATGTTAATCTTATATTTTTGTATTAATAGATAAATGGTCAAAGTTTTCATATAGTGCCTCACATAGTACACCTTAATTACATTGTATTGTTTTCTTTTCAGACATACAATTAAGTACAACTTACAAGTGGCTAACAATTATTGCCACTATTCAACAAATAGGTTTTCTTGATTCTTATATCTTGCTATGCAGAGTTAATTTAAGACCAACATGGATAGCGATCTATCAGTGAAAGGAGCAATTCACTGCTATGAGCAAAGAAGCTCTTGTGAAGTCTTTCATATGCAATACAAGTTATGGATACCTTCTTTTTATCTTCTCTTTACTTATTTATAACAAATATTTACTGGTATAAAAACTGTTATCAAAGCAATAAATAGAATATAATTATAAATCAGAATTTTTATATTAAATAAAATTCCTTACTCAATATAAATATACAAGATTTCAAATTACATTTTTACAATGTTATGTATACATAATAAATATAAATAATCTTGGAATATCTGCCAAAGTAACAAAAAGGTAATCTATATTTTCGTTTATCTACAATGTTAATGTATAAATGATTTTACAAAACTAATAGGGGAAACAAATGAGTTCCTGTAAAATATTAATACTTTTCTTCTTTAGATCACGATACGCGATAGTATGAGATTTTTGTTGTAACATTCTTTTTTAAACGCAAGATAACAATAATTAACAAAAAAACTCCTATCATTATTAGTTCGCTGCAGTGGCCTTGTAATATACATTTTATAACGACTATGGATGACTCTAATAAGCTGGAGCTTGAAAGTCACCCATACCTTTTTGTTGTTGCTGAGCAAATGGAGGCTCCTGATAAGCAGCGTCAGTGGCATCCGGATAACTTGTGTAGCCTTGTCCTCCTGTAGGATCAGCTTCGTAGCTTGGAGCAAACGCCGCATCGGTTCCTTGTTTAAATCTTTGAAATGCAAACCATGCGCACCCTGCCTATAGTAGACAAACACATTGTCAACATTAATTAAACTTCGATAAACTATGAATCAAACATAACTATTTATAAGAGCGTAATTTTATGTGAGACGTACCCAGGTAAAGATAGAAAAGAAGGAGAATGCAATAGCCCCTTGAACATTGTTAATACCATATCCATCTTTTGGTCGGTCAGATTTGTTCCACGCATTGGTCAAATAGCAAAATCCAACAAAATAAAGGAATGCCCAAAATCCAGAGAAGCTAGACAATTAATTATAATGATAATTAATAAATAGAATATACTTAATAGTAAATATAAATGTATCTGTGTGTGTGTGTGCATGCATGTGTCAGCGTATGTTTGTAAATTTTATTCATATACATTATAATTATATATATTTATACATACCCAAGGTCACCAAGAACATAGTGTTTCCGAGTTTTAACAGAGGACATTTGTTCAAACAAGTATTCACCTGCTAAAAAGCCAATACTTGCTAAAAAGGCAATAACACCGATTCCTGTTCCATAATTGCATGCATTTGCATCATTGTTATATAAACACACTTCTTTTCCTCCTTTTTCTATATATCCTTTGCTGCTTATGCATCCAAAAACAATGATTGCAAACAGCTGAAAAAAATTATTTTATAAGTTTCTTGTTACAATAATTACATCTCTCTAAAATCTATGCCTAATATCTTCAACTTGGAACTTGGTATAACAAGATATTGAAGATAATACATGATATATATATATACATATTAATTATAAAAATATATTAAAAAAATTTATTTAAAAAATTATTTAAAAAATTTTAAAGCACGTAAATCATTCATTCTTGCTAATAAAATTACGTGTTTTAAATAGTAAAATTCAATCAATATTCAACATCTAGTTATTCTATCTACGATATTTTATGACAAGCTACATATTCTAGTAAAACTGAAACTGAAACTAAATTTAAAAAAAAATAAAAATTCTTATTACATAATGTGTGTGTGTGTGTGTGCGTGCGTGCGTGCGTGCGTGCGTGCGTGCGTGCGCGCGCGCCTGTATTAATGCGTGCCCGTGTGTGCGTGTGTGTACATAAGTTGTTATATAATTTACATTAATTATAAATAATTTGTACTTTCTATATAAACTATCGTCGATGATTTACCTATTTACTCAAACAAATATGAAATTGATATAAAAATAAAAAGTATTATAGTAAAGAAAAACAGATCGTGTTAATAATATTAAATTAAAGATTATAATGTTTGAATGGTAAATGATAATTGTATCAGACGACGAAAATAATCAAAGTAAATTATCAAAGAAAAATTATCAAAGTAAAACTAATTTGCAAATATTAAGTAATCAAGTGACTAAAAATTACTAAATTATTCTGAATACACATTATTGAATTTACTATTAAAATTGAGTTCACACCGTCTCAGATCCTTGTCAATGTGATTTTCTTCCACTTGTAAAGAAAAGAGATATGACTTGTGTTAAGTTTATCGAGCAAAGGCGAATATCAATCAATACTTAACGCTTAAGAAGCAAACATTTTCCTATACGCCCCCAACGTCCTTCTAGCATCAATATAAATTTTCGAACGCGTGCGAATACCAAAACTAGGACTCTCCCCTAAAAAGGAAAGCATCGATCACAAAATTTGTATCGAGAAAAAAAATTAGTCGAGACAGTCATTGCATAATAATAGCAAGTGGAATAAGCTACTTTTCGCCCTTTCTTATTCACTGTTCATTTTGTCGATTTCACGATAAAGACGGGTATCTCCAAGAAGAGGATTTATGCCGGGACGTAAAACGAGACGGCTACTCTCTCTCTCTCTCTCTCTCTCTCATACTTACGATCTTAAACGATCTTATATTGTCGAAGGATATTGTTTGAGAAAATATCTAGCATCCATTTTTTCTCTTGGATATTGCGAATCAGCGAGTCACTTCATTAGACATTATAAAGAACAATGCAAGTTGCCTGCCTGTAGGCACTATTTTTGAGGGCTCTTTCTCTTTCTCCCCCGCCGCACTGTTATTAGAGCATGCGACATCGAGCGCGTGTGTGGCCGCACGTCTCGCTGTAATTCACGGAAAATCAATAAAGAACAACCCCATCAACGACATCACTTGCGGCGCTGTTTCGCGTGCGATTCACACGTACGCGTATCACACAAGTAAGAGCAATGACGGAGGGGAATCCTCTCTCAAAATCGATGCTCTCTCTCTCTCTCTCTCTCTCACTTTTTCACACACGCACGAAACGTACGCACACACACTATCTCGTTCCAGCGATGCTTTTCATCGACAAGAAGACAACAAATAATGGAAACAAAAAAATAAGAAGAAAATTCGAGAGAATAAAGTGTGTGTGTGCGTGCGTTTCGTGCGTGTGTGTGTGTGAAGGGGCGTGGGGGGTGTAAGTCAAATTATCCATGGTGAATAGTGAAAATAATAACAATGCTGCTGCTCACCAGACATACTGCCCTGAGAATAACTTGTGGCCTTTGCACGAATGCAATGGGATCGAACGGGGCTCCAGCCTTACCACCGCCGTAAGCTCCACCGCCGTCCATTTTAACGCGACTGACGATTCAATTGACCAGCAGAACAAAACTTTTCGTAAGCTCGATGAGAGAGGGAGCTTCTGCTCCTCCACCGGTCTGCGATAAGCGAGGCACTCGCTGACACTCGGCTCTGGATAGTGGGTGGAGGATCGTTACTCGACTAATGCGAATATGGCGATCATCGTAGGTACGATAAGTATATCTATGTGCACTCTGCATAGATATATAATAGCCACGTAATCGACTGCACGACCATTTTGAAACTGTACTTCAGCCAACTCGCTACTCTCTTTGCCGAGTGTCGCGCTTATCTATCTCTCTCTCTCTCTTTCTCTCTCGCTCTCTCTCTCTCTGTGCCCCGGTTGTGGCGCATGTCAAGAGAGACCGGCTGACAGCGATTGGCCGAGATCATTGTTGAAGTTGCCAAATGCAAGGCTGCGGGAGTCGGAGCGATGACAGTTGGCGAAGATGCCAGTGATTATTCAGTGTCCCTTGAATTAAATGAAAGTGTTAATAAATCCTAAAAGGCTAAGGCACAATGTGCCTTAATTATATTATTTCTAAATTTGAAAAGCACTTTTTCTCATTAAACTCATCGACTTTGAATCTACTTTGGATAGAAATTATTTTGTTACATATATATATATATAATAAAGCATGAATAAAATAATTGGTAATAATAAGTAAACGCTCGTTTATATAGACATTAATTTAAAGCAATTAAATGCATTGTGACTCCATAAACATTCATATGTGGGTCGTTATATTATCGTTTTTCACACTCAGAATTGAATTCATTTTGCATTAATGTGAAACGTTGAAGTAATATTAACGAGAAAATAATAAGTAATTTAAAATATTAGCGCGTTACATACTTACTAACAGTGTTGCCAATGTTAATGCTATCATAACATACTCATCATTTTTGTTTTCTCCGACTTGCAATAACCTAATAAACATTATTTTCAGAATTTAATACCTTTTTGTTCTTTTATTTATATATCAGTATAAAAACAAAACAAAAAAAGACGATTATTCTTAAAAAATAAGATGTATATTGGTTACAGGAATAACGCCTATCAAGGATTAAATTTTTATTTACAAATAAATAAATTAGATTTCTCATAAAATGTAATTAAATTTTTTTTAATACTTTTTATTATAATTTTCAATTTTAAAATAAAATCATACTGTTTTTATCGAATTTTGTGCGAAGGAAAGCTGATAGCCTATCTTATCTTCTGCAAAGTCACGTCAAGTATCGAATAATTTTCTAAGAAGAATTTCTTAAAGTGGATTTGCATCTCCAAAGAACATGATTATTTCAAATTTAATTCAACGAATACACGAAAAATGGTTCAATGTTCAAAAAAAAACTACTGAAGGAGTTCAGTCAGCAAAAGATGCTGTATTTCGAGGTGGACTGATAATTATCTGTGCTATACTTATAATATGGATTTCAATTTTTTTATACACAGCATTTTATTATGCATATATGCCAAATATGACGTATGTCAGGCCAGTTCATCTACAATTTGAGTAAAACATATTTTTTATTATAATTATTATTACTGCATACTTATTTTAATTAACAATTTAAATATTATAATTTTAGATCATGCGATCAAGAGAAAGGTGTGTGCAGTTATCCATCGGGATATGTTCAGTTGACAAAGAAACAACAACTGTTAATGGTTGGACAACCGTATCGAGTGAATTTACAATTAGAAATGCCTGAATCCCCTGCCAATAAAGAACTTGGTAATAATTGAAATAGCTATTAGAAAATTTAAATAACTATTTAGCATATTCGCCATTTTCAGCATATATTATTATTTTATTCATTTAATATAATATCATAGTTATTAGATATTTATAAATGAGAGTTAATACTATAGTTTGGACTTTTGAAATACTTCTTCATAAGTCTTAGATTACCTTCAAATATATTATATACATATATTTACTTTTGTAAATGTACTTTAATGAATATTAATTATTTACTCTATGAGATTGATAGATAGACCATTAATTTCTTTTAGGCTGTACGATAATACATAGAATAGTAAAAAAAAAATACTTATTATATTGATATAACATGTTTTAGGCATGTTTATGGTTTGTGCACAATTACGCAGTCGAGATGGAGTATTGGTTGAACATGCCTGTAGGTCTGCTATGCTACATTATCGCAGCTCCTTACTACACATGTTAACAACTTTCACTTTTTCACCTATGATGATATTTGGAACAACTGAAGAAAAACAAAATATCGTTCTTGAATTATTTGGTAGTTTTGAGGAAGATCAAGTTAGTAAATAAAATTTAAAGTTAAAAATTTAATTAAATGTATAAACTAAATATATATCATGAACATTTGTTATAACATTAATAACAAAATATATAATGTATTGTATATCTGATTTTGTATAATTGTATAATTAACCAGTTAATTAAAAATTGGAAAATGATTCATAGGAAATTTTATTTTTAGGTAATTTTTGAAAAAGTATTGTTTTAAATTGTAAATTGTTTTAAATATCAAAATATAAGTTCAATATTGAATAATAATTGCTTGCTTGGATTTTATTTTAAAATTTGAATATTCATGAGATTTATTTTAAATTTGTATCGTTCCTTTTTATAGAGTCATCCAGTAACCATTATTTATGTTGAAATTCAATCTCGTCACATCGAGTTCTATTCCGCATCTATAATGATAAATGCTCATCTATCTGGTTTACGATATTTGATGTTTCATTGGCCCCTATTATCAGCTATTGTTGGCATTAGCACCAACTTGTTTTTCATAGTACTAATTTGTATATTATCGTATATACATTTTGCCAGCGAAGAAGAAAATTTTGACGAAACCTTTAGTTATGAGAAAGGTGAAGTGAATGAAGAAAAGAATAAAACACTATCCGATGACTGTAAGTCCACATATTAATTGTATCAGATCACTATACTTGTTTTATTTTTAAAATTCTACTTTTTTACAGCAAACTCGGATGTTCCTTCTGTTGAACACATATCATTACAGGAAGAAATGTCAGAAGGTGAAAGTTCACTGCATGTAACAGATCCAATTTTAGGTAAATCAAGTTTTATCGAAGATATTACAGACAAAGTTCAAATTAACTAATTACATAGTTCACTTACTGTATGTAACATTGTACATTTGTAAAAAAGAGATATAGACTGTTGTTACCAATTATATCTATATGAGGGAGGGGGGATTGTTTGATTTTATACTAATATAGTATAAATTTTTGACATCTTTATTATAAAAGTCAGCTTACATTCCAATTAATGATTTGTGATATATGTTTTTTCAATATTGATGTTTTTGTGTATTTTATAAAATATTTTATACTGTTGTAATATACCTATTGATCTTATTAACATATAATGGTAAATATTAGAAATACTGTTAAAATTTTAGTAATGTAATCAGTAATTACATTTTTTAAATGAATATAATTTAATTACTATATTTTTATTCAAATCACAAGATTTATAATATAAAGACTATTCAAATCGAAATGAAAATTTGTATAAATTTTGGAAATTAGTTATTTTGTAATCGAAGTGGATTTTTATATGTACACATTCTTGATTATTCAAATTTTTATCTGTAAGACGAAATATAATTTCGATATTATCAGCATTATCTTCTGTTTATTAATATAATTGTTTTCCTACATAAGAAATAAGTTTGGAAAGTTATAAAGTTACCTTACTCAATTTTGGTAGAAACAAATTTTATATATTTATAGAATATTTTAATTTAAGTCTAGTTAAGAATATTAATTAATTTGCTGAATTCATTAAAAATAAATTAATTTGTATATTAAATAATCAAACGGTTCTTTAATTAAATTAATAAGTTTTTTATAGAATTAATTATACAATCTATTCAATATAATATTATACAATGGGATATATCTTAAAAAAAATTATTTTATTAATGTTCAAAATCTTCAGTTATTTAAAATATTTAAATGTCAAATATATTTTTTTAGAAATATTTTATTCAAATTGTATGAAAATGAAAATTCTGTTACATAAAAAAGAATACTTTTGATAGTTTAATTTATTATTTATTTAGATAATAATAAAATAATATTTAATAATATAGTTTTGTTTTATATTATTATTAAATAAATGTCGATCCATTTAAAATGTTATACCATTTTAATTTATTTTTGACAAAAGAATTTTAATTAGTGATTACCAAAAGAAACTGATATCGTGTACTATTTTGTATTATTACATCTTATAACTGTTTTTCTGTAGCTTTAATTGGTTTATTAATTTTGTACACATAAATTTATGTATGAATCTAAATAATTTGTTGTGAAACAAATATTTTTCAAACTATTTGAAAGCCTATGAAACCGAATACTCAATAATATCGTATGGCATCTTTATCAATATTTAATGTTTTAATTATATTTGTCCTATAGAAATACTCTTGTAAGAGTAATTTATTTAACTGTCAATAATTGTTCGAATACGTTAATAATAATTTATTAATTGATTGTTATTATTCGGAATCATATGATTTCGTATTATTGGGAATACCTTGTAAATTATTATAATAAAAACAAAAAAAATTAATAAAAATTTATGATAATTATTCTGTTGAACTTTTGTATTTAACCATAACAAAATTTTAAACTTATTTAATAAAATAAAATAGGTGAAGTCTAGAAAAAATACCGTCATTTTATAAATGAAAATTTTATACTCGGAATACTATATTTCTTTAGAAAGAGTTGAAACATCGAAGCGACGAATTTAATGCTCATAATTAAGAAACAAGAATAAAATAAAAATATTTTATGTGCATTACAGAATGAAAATAATATTTGCAAAATATCTATTAATATAAATAACAGGAGAATAGTTTCTTGAATTAGATTTATCTTCTATCGTATGCAGGTCTGAATTCCGTAACGAATCGAAATACTTTTATCGTTCAATAAAGAAATGGTTTTTATATCGAAAATCATTAGAGATCATTTGAACTGGGAATAAATAAGGTAATATTATTTGTTGAATATTTGCTGTCAAGTCTAATTAAGTTAATTATAAATAATTGAACGAACAACGAGTTCATATTTTTAATGCTAAATTCTTAATGTCAAAATATTGCCAAAATGTACAAAGTTTTACAATTTATATTTTGTTACTGAATTTGTGATTAGACGAACGTTTTTATAAGAAAGACAAGACACTTTGCCAGTAACTACCAGATCAATTTTATAATGCATCTATACTTATTTTTTTTAATAAAGTTGCGTTGCCGATCTGATCTACCTATAATTAAATTGAATGAAATAATTATATTCACACTAAATTAAATTTTCTATTATGTTCATTTTACATCTGTGCGCTTGTCTAAGCATAAGGTATTAAGGGCTCAATCCTTAGTTAATTAGCGATGATTGAATCCTGCTGGAGCCCTATAATAGAGCATCCCAATAGCATTCGACTACAATAGTGATTAATTATAACAGAATTGCAAATACTTTTCAACATTGGTATTAGGTGGTGAAACGATCTATTATCATGAAAGATTATTAGCAAATGGGCAAAATTAATTACCATATTAATTGAGGAAGTCAAATGGTATCCTGCCGCTATAGCATATCATCCTCGATTATTGTAATCTTAACATTTACTCATTCTGTATACTTATGTATTAATTACCATATAAGTATTCTTAATTTATATCAAAATACTTATTAGATTTACGATATTGAATAAAGTGCGTCGCAATTTTTATCCCCTCATTATTTCTAAAGCATAATGGACATTGATTACAAACGAAAAAAAATCCCGAAAAAGCCATATAGTTGCCAAGCGATCACCCGTTGATAATTATATGGCTACTCGTAAGAAGAAAATTTAAGTTCCGTGTTAAATCTGTAATTTGCTTTACGTAGATAATTGTTCGGAGTTGTTGATCCGATGACTTGAGCAACGCTTAAAATACAAGACGATAAACTTACTGCGAACAAGTATTATTATTAGCTTCTACCACTACAGATTGCACAGTCTAAAGGGCTTTTATATTTAAACAACTGTCCGCGATATAAATACTTGGGATGAATAGCCCGCGTCTTATCTCCTCAATGTAAGTTCCTACGGCGAACCCAAAAGTAAAAAGACGACCAACGACGAAACGACGATAAGATCCTCAGCTTTTCTTTACTCGGCATGACCGATGTATTGCATATTTAAAGAGACGAGTTCCTGCCTACCAATCCTATAACTTTTAAATATATGCATCCAACCCGAGCACGTGCCGCTTTTCTCCCTTTTCTCCTTTTATACTTTTCGCAGTCATTTACAAAGGGCCTCTCGCCGATGCGGATTATCAGTCACGTGATTGTACAATGCGAATTAATTTTTATAACACTCTTCCGCTCTCTGCCCCATACTATATGTGATTCTCTTTTTCGCTCATTGGGTGAATTCTCAGGCGTAGCGGATATAATGCAGTGCCGCGGCGAAAGGCACATACGTAATTTTTCTTCTTTTATCTTTCCTCGAGAGCCCGCTTATGGGCTCGGTGCTTCACCCACAGGCACAGGTGCGTACGTCGGTGTGCCGGTGAGCTCGGAGTGAGCTTTGATTCGCTCGATTGCACCTTCAGTGCCTCGACAAAGAAACGCATAACGCTGTACATGAGGGACGATCGGGCCGCAACGCCAGCCAAAGGAAACCTTATTTATTTATCCTTGCGCGTGCGCACGCAAACGGGTAACCGGTTTCCTGCGCTCGCCTCATCCCCGGGGGCACAGGCGCACGCACACGCGCGGCTCCCCAACGGGAGCAACGGCGCGGTTCTCGCGCGCGCAAAAGCTGCCGCGGCACTTTAGAACAACCCGGTGTGCGTTTCCCGATTCTTTATCCATGACGCCGCGGTTTCGTTGTTGCGCGCGTCAACGAGGATCGGTTGGCGAGCTCGTTTCTCCAACGAGTCTGGAATGCCTTTTTTTTTTTTTTTATTTCGTCGTGCGTGCGCGACCGACGTTTTTGTCGCGCGTTTTTGCGGTCAACCGAGAGAGATCGATAAAATTATGAGGATACAGGGGGATATCGCGGAGGCCGATGACGTTACACTATCCGATGTGAAAAATCGCAAGTTGGTCGGTGGGCGCGAGGCTGATGGCAAGGGGTCGGTCGTGGCGGGGGTTGCGGAGGTGTGCGGCGGTGACGGCGGCCGCTGGGTGGTAGGGGGAGTGAATGCCGACTTCTTAAACATTTTCTTGCAAATGTCGATGTTGTAAGAAGCGATATTGCGAGGGGGAAAAACATGCTTAAAGGCCGTAGCGTTGATTTTTATGAAGTTGATAAATTTGAAAAGTTCACGATGAATTTTCAATCGGTTGTACTTGGTGAACATTGGCCTCTTTGGGCTCGCTGCGGCTTTTAAATATCAGATTTTAAATTAAGGATGACAATGGCATTATCCATAATGCTGCCACTTCATTAAAACGTGAACAAAGTAATACGATCCATACAAACGATTGAAACTTTAAAATGTACGACCGCAACTTTTTCAAGAAAAAACTTAAATTTAAACAGTAAAACTTCTGTACGTTCCCGCATAATTGAAGGGCTTTAAGAACCCAAATTCTTATATTCTTATATAAATTAAATAACACTTTTTATATTTAAAATGTATATCACACTTTTTACAAGTATTTAGCATATTCTTCATTAGGTAAATGTAACGCGTAAACGAGTCTATATATACACGAGTTGGCACCCACGCACGCATATATTTATGATTCCTAAAGTTATCCAATTATTAAATTTGCATGCAAGTATTACTTAGTTGAATGCAGTTTATATTTTTTTTTGTATTTTTATATCATCGGCAAAAAAATTATTTGGCAAAAAGTTTCCCTGCACTTTGATATTAATTCGAAAAATGTCGTGAAATTTATTTTTCTTAAATACGGGATTATATTAAATTTTCACATATATTCATATGCAAAATATATACACATATAATTTACACTTCCTCGCGAGCGCGCGCACGCGTACATTTTATGCAAGCGCACACATTCATTTAAATTTATGGTCCTATAATTTGAAATGAATAAAAACTTATAATTAAACGTATGCATTTTAAATTAAAATCTATTTTACTATTAAGATTTGCGAGAGCGTCCTCTCACATTTTTCCCATCTCCTTAACATCTTTATTCATTTGGTAATTAACTTTTAAAGTCACGTTTTAAAGAAATTGATGATTATGGGATCCATACGGTCCATTTTAAGGAAAACGTCTCGCACGACAACCCTAATAGAGAGCATCTTAACTGTTTCCAATACTCTTCTTGCTTTCGCGAACTAATAAAACGAAGAGTAATCGTCGAAATGTAATGCACAAGTGCATAATACGTAAGATTCGCGTGCCTTCATCTTTTTATACGTGACCATCGACGTCTCTGTAAAAATCAGCATCGATACAATTGTCGGCTTATCTTATTTTGAAATAAAAATTGCGATTAAAATCAGGGGGCCAGATTCGCCTGCCACACAAAGACGATGGAGGAGTGTTGCTTAAAGTGCCGCACCGAGGAGGCTTCATCTCCCCTCTTTCCACTCGCTCACTCCCTTGCCAACGAGTTACTGCAAATTCGTCGCTGCGTGCCGGCTGCTTCTCTCCTCGGACCTCGTTACTTGAGATTCAGACAGGTGTTCCGCAGCGCGGCTCCGAGACTTCTCCTCGTTCTCATCCTCCACCTTATTCTTCCTCCTCCTCCTCCTCCTCATCTTCGTGTTTTTCTCTGTATATTTTTTTCCCACGAGCGGATCCCCTAAGTCACTGCATCAACCGCACCTCGCTGAATTTTTCTCGCATACGTTGAGTAATTAACATATGGCTTTATAACGAAGCTATTATTCCAAAAATTTTATTTTTGAAACTACTTTATTTTTATATTTGCGTATTGATGTACCTTAAGCTAGGAAATGAATCCTTCTTATAGCTTTAAACGTTATACAGAATGATGAATGTTCCACATTTGATAGATTTTGTAAGCCGCCGAAGCTTTCTTTTCAATTTTTACGTTATGCAGGAAAGTTTTGGAACGTTGACGTATTAGATGAATCGGCTGTAAATAATGTATCTATATTTTTTTGAGAGGATAAGATTATAATGAATAAAGGTATAAGTGCCTACATTTTTATCCGGCGCAAAATAAGTGTGATGGGTATAGAAGCAACATAATTCTGTCCTTCTAACTTATGAAGCGAACTTATAAAGCATATAAATTATCGATGATTTATCGAACGTAAGATAAATGCAAGGTATATAAAATGATTATAAATGAAATATAAATTATTAGTTAACTATTATTAAATGCCTTTATGCCTTAGTAAAATATAAGGTAGCATAACAACTTTTATTTATTGTAACGAGCTCTTGAGCGCCATAAAAATTAAAAATTAAATGGTAAAA
Organism: Ceratosolen solmsi marchali; assembly: GCF_000503995.2. Lineage (NCBI taxonomy): Eukaryota > Metazoa > Arthropoda > Insecta > Hymenoptera > Agaonidae > Ceratosolen > Ceratosolen solmsi. The sequence continues at coordinate 367,305 of NW_011948422.1, forward strand.
AATATTTACTTGTGACAATAATTTAAAATTTGAATATGTAAATTACAATGAAATGATTATTTAAAACCCCCTCGGACTTAAATATTTTCATATAATTTAAAACACGCAAGTGAAATAAACTTTTTAGAGGTATGAAAAATTGTTTCGTCATTAAAATCTTAAGACGTTTTTATAATTGTATTAGAATATAGTTAATGGAAAGATTAATGATAATTTGATTTTCATGGTCAAAATGCATAAATGTAAAATAAGTAGATGAATGGAAAAAATTTAAATTTTTAATAATCTTCTTTTTTCTGTCAGCGTACTCGTTTATTTGTTTATCAATTTGTTATTTTTTTTTCAACCTACTATAAAATTAAAATTGTATCTTTTGACATAATTTGTTTCCATTTCATTATTTGAAGTATTTTTATTGAAAAACAAACTTTTTTCTGAAATGTTCTACTATGATTGCAATAAATACAACATTGGCTTTCTGATGAAGTAAATTTTTAAAAATGCATCCAAATTTAAATTATAAAACAAGAATAATCATTATAATTGATACAACAAATTATTAAATTTTAGTAAAATATTTGAGAAAGAATTGTAAATATCTTTGAGTTTGTGGTATATATATATATATATATATATATATTTAAACAATTTTATAATTATATCTGGCTGTATGTGTAATTATCAATTGTAAAACAATTATAAAATTCTTAGATAGTCTGACTATCTATGAATTTAGCTCGTAACAAGAATCTTGATAAAATAAATCGTTTACTGAGTTTCGAAGCAAACATGTGCGCGTGCAATTTTCTTTTTATTCTGCTTAATATTTTCAAAATATACATTGAAATGTAAGTCATAATTTATTGTTAATTATTTGCAATCTTTTAATATTTATCATAGTAGTAATGATTTCCAACTAGACATCATATAATTTAATCAAAATATTTTTTTAAACTAAGATTTATATAATATATAAAATTTAATTACCAATATTAATTGTATAGTTAGCAAACATCTTAAATAGTTATAAATAATTATTTTAACAAAAATGAATAATTTAAGAATTTCCTTGTTTACATTAATGAATTTGAAATTTATTACAAGAATGATGATCAATGGTAAATATTGAATATAAATTTATACTCTCTTTTAATTTATAGTTTTACTTCAAAATGTGTTGATCTGAAAGAATATTTAGTCATTTCAATTCGATTAGCAATAATCAATTGTTCATTTCGTTTTATGAACTATGTTTATTGACAAATCTACCTTCGTCTGACTCTGCCTCTCCACCTCCTCCTCCTCCTCCTCCTCTTCTTCTTCTTATGCTCAAAAGGACGAATGCGTTCCGGCGTACGCGAATCTGGATTAACAATTCCATTTAACAAGGGCTTTTCCATAATCGGCTCGACTATACGCCTCGTTTACTGCTTTGTCATGTGTGCATCTACCTATATACAACGATTTGTCCATCTGATAAGAGAAGTATAGAGAGTTGCTCTTGCGAGATTGATGCATATATATAAATATATATATATATATATATATTTATATGTAGAGGTAAGTACTGCACAAGTTGTGTATATGCGGACGGAAGTAGAGCCGTTAGGCCGCTTCCAAGTTGGATATACTTAATATTTCACTGAGCTCTGAAATTTCTTTTGCGTTCCGACTTCCTGTATAACATGGCATGTGAAAGTATATCAGGAGTACTTGATATATACAGTTATTCTGTCTACTCAACTATAACTTCAATTTTTTTTTATTTACTTGCAATATATATATATATCTTGCAAAGTTTTAGACTATTTACATACATTATAAAAATTAATGTACTTGGTTTTAGCTTGAAAGGAATTGAATATTTTACATATATATATATATATATTTTTTTTTTTATTATAGATATCAATTGATTGGCTTCCTTTCATTTCAAACAAAAACTGATAATTTAATGAAAATAATTTTCATTTAATTTATTTTAAATTGTATAAAGAAGATATGATTAATACATTTTAAATTATAAAGTTCTGCGTTTCTTTACATGCTGGGTGTATATGTGTGCGTGCGTGCATATGAGCGCGCGCGCGCTCGAGGCTATGTAGCATAGCATGATTATAATTTAATAATTTAGCTCTATCAACACTTTTCGTAGAATATTTTAATTAAAAGAAGATTTTTAAAATTATTTTTTAAAACTTATTGTAAATAGTGTCAGTGTAAGCAGAATGGGATTGTTTGTTCAGAAGATCGTAGTAACAAAGAAATTTCAGTAACAGTATATATCAATATATATAAATATTTCATATATTATTAAATTTACATTTTAGAAAGGAAAAGTACATTCATTTAAATATTTTAATTATACTAAGTCATATACAAACTTTATTTTAAGTTATCAATTAACAACTGTATTTCATCATGTTAACCTTTTTTTTTTAATTGGTTACCAAGTGTAAACAGTAACCTTGATACGTTATTATTATTTCTCGCTATTAGTTTCTGTTTCATAATTACAATTACTTCAAGGATTCGATATAGTTTCAACAAGGGATTATATATGATGTTGAACTCTTGTACAACTTGGAGGATGACAGAGTTTAGCGGATAATGCTTACGATAGTTGCTGGAGACTTAGTGTGGTTAACTATCAAATAGAAAGGGGCATGAGGTGACAGTCAATAGAAACTAATAATATATGTACGCATTTCTGTTTACAACATTACGGGTTCTTTTTCCATATTACGTAGCAATATACTGTTTAAACATACAATTTTAATAATAAAGTATAATAAATCGCATATTATAGTTTAGGGATATGAAATGAATATTAAATTAAAATTTGTTATATGATGTAAATATTATATTAAATATACATATATTTATAAAATATATAAAAATTAAAATTAAATAATTTGATTCTTTTGAAATAATTTTTTCATAATACTTAAATATTCATAGTATTTAACATGTTCTCTTTTATATTTGAAAATGATTATTTAAATATAAATAAATTAGAGTAAAACATTATTTTTATTTAGATATAATAATAATAATTGTTCCAATATATTATCGTACTGTACATTATTATTTATGTTTTTTCATTAAATGATTAATATTTTTGTTTAAGAAATGAAAATATTAAATTATCTACTTAATCTATTAATTGATCGTACAATTTTCTGATTAATATTTTTAAATAATTATGTATTTATAAACTTTTATGGTTAGTAGTGATAAAAAATATATTTTGACAGACATAACAGTATAAAAATTTTCATTTTCTGTGCAATCAAAATTTACTGGTATATGTAACTTATTAATTTATATATAACTTTGGTAATTGATATAGACAGAATTAAAAAAAAATTTATTTGCTTTGATTATACAGAAAATTATATAGACATTAATATATTAAATAATATCTATATAAACTAATATCTATATAATAAATTATATAAACGTTAATTGATATAGACATAAATAAAAAAAAAATATTATTTGCTTTGATTATACAGAAAATTATGTGATTTGAGAATCCTTTATTGAGTAACGTTACCTTTGAACTTTTTTTATCAGTACGAAACATTCATTTAATGTAAGATATTATTTTGTAATTAAATGATTTTTAATCTAATAAAAAATTATTGGTATCACAAAAAAATTCACATCAATATGTATTATGTGAATTAAATAGAAAAAAATGATATACGAATGATAAAATAATTTACGAATACTAATAATAATTCATATTATTGAATTAGTTTTAAACTATTATGGCAGAAATTTTGAATACAAAATATTTACTATCTAAATTTAGTTTTAAGAATATAAACGGAAAATATAATGTCTCAGTTTTTCCTTTATATTTGTCAATCCTCGAGTTTACCTCAATTTTTGTAATCAGGATCATTCTCATTGCATTTGCAATCGGTAGAATGGTGATGTATTTTGGATATTTAAATATGAACTGTATTCGCTATAACATGACATGTAGAATTATTTTCCCCTTTAAATATAAAATAACACTATCAATTTATTAATATTCACGTTTCAAGTAAGATTGGAAAATTGGCATTAATTTGAATGTTTTTAGATAAATTATAATACATATTACAATGAAGAACAATCTTTACAGTGTAAGTACTTGGTACTTGTAAAGAGAAACTCTAAAAATAAGATAATTATTGGTTAGAAATACGATGCATTTAATAATTAAAATAACAAAAATAATTGGATTATAAATATATATAAATTTTAATTATGCTAAAGTATAATTTAAGGGAAATACTCGTTATAAAACCATTTTGTTTATCATGTTCGGAGATTATTGAGCATGACAATAAGCTTGTTTGTGATATATTCAATATTGTAATTCAAATGATTTCCCTAACAAGATGAAATTAAAGCACTCAGATTGGATATTATATATTGATTGATTGGATATGAATCAGAGTTGTACGAAAATCCCAAGAGCAGACGAATTGTACTATGAAGGCAATAAGTAAATTCGAAGAGAATGTAAAATATAAATTTCATGAGTATTAAAATGCCGACTAATTGCAGTAAAGTTGACTTCCTCGTAAATTTTCTCCGTATGTAGATAATAACTTCAATACATTGTTTCATCTAATTTAATGTCTTTTTATGTTACTTGTCAATTATAGCTACTCATTAATAATTAAACTTTTAATTAAGTTATTAATTCTAAAGGCTTGTAATAGTCAAATGTACAATTATAATTATATGAAAACGGCCTTATAATTACGTAATATCACATTTCAGAACATCCGTATATCTCATACATACATTAATTATTTATTTAAATTAAATTTGTCTATCACATAAATCTTTAATGTACATTGAGTGATTAAGTAAAAAAGCAGATTAAAAGTATTTTTAAAAAGTAAGTAAAGTTAAGTTGGAAGATAAAAAAATTTCAAAATTATACAAATCTGATATAAGTCAATTTTATTCAAGAGTGTATTTTTAATATTCAAGATAAATTTAAAAACGTTTAGAATGTCGAGTTAAAAAAAAAATGGAATAACTACGTAAAAAATAAGTTCATTTTTCGCAATCTAGCTCATCAAGAAATTCGATCTCAAACCTTGAAAGGTTCGACGAAAAAAGATTAAAAAAACAAAAAAAAAAATGCGAAGAAGCACTACCAGAAGGAGGAGACAACGCTGCTGCACACAGAGAACAGCATAAATTGGGAATTGGCCATACGTAGAAAACTTGGCTGTTATCGGATCTTAATTCGACTTTGCCAGCCTCAAATCACGTCGATTGAACTTATAGAGCTTCTCCCTCTCCATCTTTTCTCGACCCTTTAGAAGGTAGCGGCCCTTTTAAGCCGCTGGGAATTCAAACTTCTTTTGTGTGTATATTTGTAAGCTGCTCTCGCACGATTGGGATGATTTAAAGTTTACATCGGTGCATTCTGAATACAGAATTTTTTTCTTTCGTTTTGAAGATATGCGAGATTTGTTAGTTTTATCCAATATCAACTTTGAAATCGTTTCAAAAGAGCCAAAATATTGTATACTTTTTTAGCCTATTAACTTTGATTTATTACATTTGTTTAGATACGTAAAAAGATTTATACAATATATGATTATTATAATCTATAAATGCGTTAATCTATTTAACAAGTTTAATTAATGTTCAAAGTTACAAACAGCATCCGTCAACTTTAATTGGGTTGTAACTTTAAATTTAGACGTGCGTTTACTATAAAATCCAAAGTAATTTTGATTATTTTATAATCATGAATTCTAAAGTAACTAATAAATAGTTTCATACGAAATGCAGTAAGCACTTAATTGGTTATTAATAAGTTTAGAAGTATGATGTAATAAGATGTTAGTTAGTGGGTAAGATTAATGCCGTAAACTTAATTAATTAGGCGTGATAAAGTAAAATAGATTTAAAGTAAAAATAAAGAAAACAAATAAAGAATGTATAATACAAAATACGAATAATGATAACAATAATTTTTTTAATTTGAAATTAATAAATTATTCTGTAAAATTGAAAGATTTATGATAAAATTGACGTTAAAGAAGTATCGGTTGAAATTAAAAATTAAAATTTTACGTGCTAAAGTTTAATTGATTATTATTCTTATCTAATGCACTGAAGTTCAAAACTTAGAATCTCGATGGATATGCTAAGGTAAATTATTATCAATATTTGTTACTATTTAATTCATTAGTAGTATTTGAGAACATTATATAAATTGATTATTAATTAAATGTAGCTTTATATATATATATATATATATATATATATTTGAAATAATTCAAAACCTTACGTAGAAGTAAAATCAATGTTTATAATTATTATTATGCTCTTTTTAGTCGAAATACTTTTATTCTTACTGATGATTTTAAAGCGAATAATATAAAACTAAATTATTTACTACGTGGATATTGCCATATGCTATACGATAGAGTACATCTTCTTTACTTTTAAATAAATAATATTATAAAAAATAATGAATGCAGACAATTTAAATTAACATAAAAACTATACATATTATTCGATTTTTTCATGTTTATAGTACTGAAACAATTGCTTTTTATATTTTCATCTAAAGAAATGTTGTTATTTTTCTTCTATTTACTGCCCTGCAAAGTACATAACAATAGTTATAAGCTAACTTATACAATAATTTATTTTATAAATAATGTTTGTAATTTATTTAATAATAATGATGGTATACGTTGAGCAAATAACAAAAAAAGTTAATAAATTTATTCCGTAAACTGGTAACTATCAGTAGTATTACTAAAAATATAAATTAATTTTTCCATTTCTTTATATAGATAGAAATCCTATGCTTACAAATGAAAATAATACTTGGAATTTTCAGATAAAATGTATAACTGAAGTATACTTAAATAACAATAGATTTTATTTTATACAATACACATAGTTTCATATGTTGAGTATATTTAATAATCAGAATTATTAAATGTATAAATATTTTGAATTACTGTAAAAAAAATGATTGCTTTTATACAATAAGTATTTATAAATAATTATAAACATTATTAATGAATTTCGAAACTATTTCCATCAATTTGTTCTTTTTAGTTGGGGTAAATAAATGTTAAAATGTACTTTAAAAGATTATTAATAAAGCCAAATTCTATAAAAAGTTTAAATCTTATTTATGAAGTTATTTTGTTATGAAATATTTGTATTTAAAAATAAAATATTTTGAAATACACACGTACATTTTAAATCTTATTGTTTAATAAAAATTATAGATATATTTAAAATAAATAAAGTATTTTTCTTACAGATATACTTTCTTGTATATGCGTATAAAATATATTTATAAAAGATTGTCAACATATGTATTGACATGAATTAAATTATATCAACAATATTTTCAATAACAATAAAGCATGATTTTAAAATTTTTATAAATAAAATTATAAGTAGCTTAGAAAAGACAGAATAACAATTTTATGAACATTATGTCACAATATTCGAACAGTTACTCTGTTTTCCTACTACAGCTATATAATTATTTAGTATTTTTTATTTTTATAATCTCCAAACGTATGCCTTGATTTAAAAATTTGCTTTTTAATTAATTAGTATAATGCGACTAATCTTTAAAATAAATATTCTTATTCGCTTAATAACATATTTACTGCTAACAATATAATAAAATACAGTGACAACTATGGGACATCTACGTATGTTTCCCTTCAGTTTAAAAGAAGCCCATGTGTGTTTGTGCGCGCGAGTGCGCGTGTTTGTGTACGAGTGACTGACTATGAGCCGTACGCCCGTGGGGGGACAATAATTTATCATCTGATCAAGCTAATGGCAAAACCTATAATATCCATTGAGTTTATCGAGGAACCGCGACCACTGCTACGTTTAATCATATGTTGAAATTTCTGATACGCCTTCTCATTCTATACGCTCGCGGGTATGCGTATGCAGGCACATGCGTGCGCATATAAAGATATACTCTAATCTGGAAGACTTCATATTCGTTCCGGATTACATGCGCGTGTCAAGGTACTTAATTGAAGCATTAATTCGGCATTCATATATATGCGCACACACACATATTAGAGTGATCTGAAGAGTTATTGGGTAGAAGGAGACGGAGAAATGAATGAAAGTTTATTTTTACAGAGAATCGAGATACTTATGATAGTTGAGTCGTTTAAGGTTTAATTCATCTTAATAGAAGTCGAGTTTGGAAATTAACAAAACATTTTTACAAATGAAAATAAAGATTTTTGCTTATTTTATTTTTTTTCTTATTTACAAAAATAAGCTTAATTGTAAATTCGTCAATAGCATTATACAATGCACGAAATAAAATTAATTCTGGCATTCAGTTAAGATTATTATTGTTCAATAGATACATAATTTTTTATTAAATATGATAATTATATTTATATTGCAAAATTATTTGTGCAGATATATTTTTCCATAGTAAAACTCGACGAATTTCTTATCAAAACAATTAAATTATTGATTTTCAAAAATTAATTACAATCATATTTTTATTGCAATATTTGGCACAGTAATATGTGTTTAGAAATGTAAATTTAAATGCTTATTCATTTTCATATAATGGTTGAATATGACATTACATTCTACTAATTATCATTATTTAATTGATATTCATTTAGTTAGTAGAACTCGAAGGCTTTTAACTTTATAACTACAATAGTGGTACCCACTCTCATTATATACTAAACTCATCCGGGAACACAATCATACCCGACCTCATCGAATCGATTTTAATATTGTCTTCTTGACTTTATCTAGCTCATATTAAGACATTGTACTTCCCATTATTATTTATTAAAACTGTATATTAAGCCCTTTTGTTTTATATTTACTAATATAATTTTAGAAAATATAGATTATATTATATTATATATAGAGATATTTTAGAAAATAATTTCTATGTCATTATTATTATTATTAATTTTATTTCTGAATTTATCTTCTTCTCTATTTGTGTCATCTTTATCAATATTATCAATTTTTATCTTTATCAATTTATTAATATTTAATTTTTTAATGTTTCTATTTTAATTTATGAAACATCATACAAAGTATATTTTTAAACAAATTTTGCGTTTTTTCCGATTCTACACAAATTATATTCTATCTTTCTTGATCTTACACTATGAATTGTAACTATAGAATGCGACATTAGTTCTTTTGATCAATTAGATGTTTGCTCGATGTCAGTTATTGTCTTTATTATATATTAAAACTAATTTACGAAATGTTTGTGGGAATATAATGTTTAATGTATAACAATTTTTAATATGATTTCTTCATACTTTTAAATATATATAACGATTTTTTAATATGAATAATAATATTTTAATATTCTTGCAACACAATTTCATAACTAAACTCTAACTTGATAAGTACTTCATATCTTCATGCAAATTTTTCATACTATTTGAATTATGTACTTCGATACTATTACAGAATTTAATTTACTAATTAATGTTTTATTATATTTTTAATTTTTATATTGAAATTTATTATGTTATCTATTTGGTAGCATTTTCATACACGTGATAACATTATAATTATAGTAGTTAATTATAGTAATTATTTAAAGCTTATTATAATTGTGGATTAAACATTGAACATTATTTAAATATTCATATTTATAGTGAAATAACAATTTTTTCAATCGCATATATATTTATTTAAGTAGATTCAGAAATTTTATGTATGTTTTAATGGTTTCAGTATATGCTTAGTAATAAAATTATTAGACACACTAGAATTTTATATACACTATATATATATATATATATATATATATATATATAATATACCAAATTCATATTCTATTAGTTTCATAAATAAATCATCTTTTTTTTCTCTAAATAGTTTTAATACATTTTATTCGTATATGTAAGCGTTGATATTTTTTATTTATTTATTAAGTAAATTTTTTTAAATCATCTATCAACTAGAAAGTTCTTCTATAATTAAACTAAATCATTCTACATTTAAAAAATTTCTTTATAGTTTATTTATTCTTATACCTCAATAACAGTTTAGATATAGTAAATATAACAGTTTCAACTCATTATATTCTTCATCTGAACCAATCATCTATAATTTTTTATGTGTACATTTGCATGAATTATATTTATTAAAAAATTTATTTTCAATCATAAAGAAATCTTTATGAACTTATAATACCTAGCAAATTTTTAGAAGCACAAATAGATAGGAATCATATTTCAAAATTAAAATTGTTTAATTATTAAATTGAAAAAAATTTTAAATTTGAAGTTCAGAAATTGTAACAACAATTGTAATATAATTTTGTATTAATAATTTTTAATAGAATAAAAGTCAATTTTAAAAATTTGAAATATTAAAACAAAAATTATTTACATATTAAAACTATTAGTAGATTCATAGTTACACTTGCTGAGACTTGTTTGAACATGAAATATTTCATACAAAACAGAATTATAAAAAACCATTTAAAAATACTATTTATTTAATAAATTATAGTACAAGTAATTAACATATAAAATGAAAAACATAGTCTAATAGAATTCATTTAATTTACACGATAATGTATGTGTTTTAGTTTTTGTTTAACTAAACAAATGGTAAGTATATATACCCTTTTATTAGTTTAAAAGGATGCTTGTCCGCTTATGGAATTTTAAATGAGAATCACTATTACTAATTTGAACAATCGTAATATAATTATGTAAATTTAACAACTTTACTAAGCTTAACAATAAACAATAATGAAATTGTATAAAATTATTATAAATTAATAAATTATAAAAAACAAATAAAATATTAAAATAGTTAATTTTTATTCTGCAAATAGCAAAGTAAATAAATTAATTAAATAGTAGAAATGTATAAGATTTAGATACAATATGACATTAATATTTACGGTTAATTAACAATTCAATATATATGTATTGCATATAAATGTTACATAATATACTTCCTAAATTATAAAATATACTAAAATTAAACAATGTACAATAGTTTTATTTGGAATAAAAGTATTTTATTTATTTCAGAATATTTTCAAATATAACCAAGACAAGTACAATTAACATATATCGATTAACTAGAGAATTACATTTAACTATATCGAATACAACTAGATGCAGTCGCAACTCGCAAGTATTAAACTTTATGTTCTATTAGATGACATTAACTATTATTAGATATATATGTAAGTAAATTATTACATAATATATATTGAAATATATAATTATAATTGAACTATTTGTATACTAGTTACATTGTATTAATATAATATTCGATTCAAATATAGTGTAACAATAAATCCTGCAATCTGTATATTTTTAAAAAGTGTACACTTGAAATTGAATAGTTCAAACGAACGGCTACAATACGACAAATACATGGCCATTTTTAAAAAAAATTAATTTAAAATATAATCTTATTATTATAATAATAATATCATTATTATTATTATTATTATTGGTTAAATGACAAGTACAATGAAATTATTCATCACTAAATTTGTAAAAGTATTTTATTTTGTGGAATATATTATTCAATAAAAAAATAATAGGATATCACTGTTTATGAACTATAATTCATTAACATTCTGACTTTAAAAATAGTAAAGCAATTTATTTTAATTAAAATAGTACATCATTGCACCTAGAAGCTCTAGTATTCTCGGATACTCTATTCATGGTATTATACCTGCTATTACTTTGATACGCCTAGATCTTTCGCATCATATTTCGTAAAATAATTCAATTATATATAAATAAAATTACTGAATAATTACTGAATAAATAAATAGCATATGTAGCATGTAAAAAATATCTTTTTAAATTGTTTTTTTTTTTTTTTTTTTTTTTAAATAATTTAAACTAACTTTATTACTTATTTAATATTTAAATTCTAGGAACGTTATCCTACATTATTTTAATGAAAATAACCAAAAAACTTCAAGATAAATACTTGCGTTGAAATATTCTTGAATTATTATTTTATAAAATTGATTTACTACATTTTCTTAGACAGGGATATCTCATACCAGTTATAGCTTATATGTTACATGCACGACATTGTGTTATTTCATAAATTCTTTATTTTTACAAGGATAAAACTATATGTATCGTAAAAACGAATGAGAAACAACTTTATAAAACCATAACTTATGAAATGATTTCCAAAATTTAATTACACAGTTGTAAATCATCGACGTAATGTTTTTTGTTTTTGTTTTATGTAACCGTGTATACAATACAAATTATGATGAATGTTATATAGCACAAATTTGTAGAGATCATGGATGTAATTTTAGTTGTACTCAATAGTTACATTGCAAGTAGACAAAATTTAATCTGCTAAAATCATATGGTCATATGCACGTAAGCTCCTATTGATATTTCCCTGGTCATGTATAATAACATTCGTAATCGAACAATAAAGTCGAATTTGGTTTCAATTGGTATGAGCTTACGGAAGGAGAGTTCAACTGCTTTATATTAATGCTTCAATTGTACTTGGCATAAAAGAAGAAAAACAATGACTTGTAGAAGATGAAGAAGAGAAAATTCACGAATACAAATTGAGCATAGAATTCAATTGTAATTCGACTTAATTATTTGTGAATGCATCTCTAATTACACACTGTAAATATAATATACTTTGTTGATTTATATGTATAACCAAAGAAAAATCAAGCGATCCAAACAATCTAAATTGAAATTCAAATTTTATAGCACATACGCATTCGCGTATACACGCATATATCATATGTATCAATGTATACTGTGTATACGTGTCCAACCTACCTTAAGGCTACGTACGTATTATATAATTGTTAAGAGAAATATTATGTGACAAAGCATTTTAGTAAAAGCAAGCTTTATTATAGCATTATAATATATAATATATTCTGTACAAATTTCCATTGCTTTATTTCATTTACAATAATTTATATATTTCATAAAAATATTTGTATTACTCGTATACCGTTCATTTGTTATTCAAAAGAAGCGTTATAGCTCTGCGGCGCATGAATAAGTTTATAAAATATTTATCACTCGGTCTTTTCCTATTGCTCGAATATTTTTACTAATTGATATTTACTAATTTATATTTTATACAAAATTTTAAGATATATAATTTAAGACATAAAAGTTTAAAAAATATTATCGATTTATAAATAAAAATATTTCATTTTAGTGTTTTTATCAAATACAAGAGGTGATTTATGTATTTCACTTTTGCATGATAGATTTTATTCATAAATTTTACCTATATTGATATCAGTTATTGCCTATATGGTAAATATTATGATTCGTGCATTAAAATTTTTAAAATAAAGCACTTGTAAAGTAAAAACTGTTTGTTAAAAAATTAGATGTTAATAAATCGATATTGTATGTTCATATGGTATTTTGGAATATTTAAATATTCACGCACATTGTTTCAAAGATTATTAAAGGACAAATTAAATATCAATAGTTGGTAAATTAAATATCATGAAATATGTCTCGGCGAAAGATTATAAGCAGATTTAGTTGCATACACAAATCTTTTATTATATTTTGTTATATTTATAAGTCGAATATAGATTAACGTTTTATTAATTTAAAAATATTCTGTATAATTCTATTTATATAAAAAAAAAACTTACACATTATAAAATTCAAATTATTAAATGAATAAAATTTTTATAGTCTGTGTGAGACATTACGCGAAATGAAATATGATTTTTTATTATCTAAAATATGTATTTTATCTATTTTCATACAGCCTTATTTAAAGAATAAAATTCTTTTTATTATCACATTAGAATTTTTCACATAATTAATGTATATTAGATTATTACAATTTGGTTCACTTTTAAATATGTAATTATTAATGAAAATATATAAATCATTGTGATGTTTATGATTAATTTCACAGGAAATCGTGTAACGGATGTAAAAATTAAAAAAAAACATATGCTTTAGCGAATAAATAAGATTAGAATTTCGAAAATTTTATTTATAATTTCTCTTGCTGCGTACACTAGCATCTGTAATAATACAAGACATCACATATTGAAAACCATTCACACGCTACTCTATATATTAGTATATCTAATTATATTAGTATATCTTAGGAATATTTTCTATAAGCTAAGTAATGTTATTGCATGTTTTCTGAAACTGATTGTGACACAGATTGTGTACAAATAGAAGATTTTCTTTTGGTTAACGGTAGCAGTAGTTCTGCTACAGATTCACTTTTCCTTTTGCAAAATGTAATAACAGTGGTTTTCATTGCAATAACTTATAGTTTTTTCATTTAACTCTATGGCAGGATACATACGTACCTTCGCACTAAAGAAAATTCATTTTACAAACTTTCGTATTTTCTTCTATATATGTGTGTGCAATAGTTTATGAGTGTGGGGTTGTGTGTTACAGTCGTGCCTGTGTTATATTTATTCGGATATTTCAATCATATTTAATAAATTATTTTTTTTATTTAACTTTATTTATACTTTTTACATTTGTGTAACCTGTATTGATAATTTTTAATATAATTTCTATCTAGATTTCATATATATTTTATGGAATTGTACTTGGCTATCAAAATTCAACAAGAACAATATCAAAATTATGAATAATAATAATTTAACAATTTCATATTAAGTACGCATAATACCTGAGAAAAAAACCGAATATAATTATTGCACATTTATACGTTTAATAGCTCGCATGATAAATAATATTAAATTCTTAAATAGTTCAGCAATCTGTTATGTAAATTTTATTATGAAATTATTTTATACAAAATTCTGGTAAATTATTTATGTAGGGAATGAATTTTTCTGGAATACTAATTATATTTAAATTAAAAGTACATAAATATTAATGTACTTGAGAATATTTGAAGTAATATTTGAAGTAATTTATAAGAAAGGAATATAAAACAAATAATGTTTTGAATGTCTAACTTTAAAAGCAATTCAAAACTATGTTAAATATTCTTTTGTAAAAATATATAATACATAATTATCTACTGGCAAGTGACGTGAATATATGGTATTTCATTATTTAACAGTAATATTTAAAAATTATTATATTTAATGATACGAAATAATAAGTACATGAAATAATGAAATACATAATAAATGTCCCGAACAATAGTACAAAATAAATTACTCTTTCATCTATTAAACAATAACATTCTAATTGGATAAATAATTTTACTTTTAAACATTCTCGTAGTATTAATAAAATTAATAGTATAGTATGTTTTTCCTATAAAAATAAATTAGTCTTTTGCATGGCTATGGGAATTAATTTTATTATTCTGAATATTACATTACTCTAATTATAGATATGAAAATCGAGAATTCCTAAATATTGCATACATATCTATTTCTAATCGAACTCATTATCGCTCAAACTTATTAATGAAGAATATCAAACGCAATATAAACAAACTCTTTAGCAAGCGAGGCACAGGATCAGCAAACTTGACGAATATCTTGTAATACCACGTGCGGCGCCTGACAATGATACTATATTATACGCGAGTAGTTTATATAGTAGATTACAGTGTTTGTATGTAACCGGTAACTCGTACATAAATATTATAAATGAATTTCCACTGATTTTTGTATTCACATCGAAATTTTATTCTTTTCATTTTAAAATCGGGGAGAGTATTTTAGCCCGAGTTTTTCATATATATTTCAATAAAATATATTTCCCTAAAACTGAGCAATGTTGTAGGTGAAAAATAGAATCGGTATATACAATAGGATGCAATATGTAATATTTTTTATCTGTTAGGATATCTGTTAAAATTCGTAGAAAGAAGTTATAGCTTTTAATAATACAATCGATAATGAATGTAGTTAATAGGGTAGTTGTAATTAAAAAAATTATTATAAAAAGGGAATTTTAAGAAAATTATCGTGAAAACTAATTTGAAATGAGTTTCGTGCATTAAAAAGTATTAATAAGTATTTCGTGATTTTTTTTAAGAGATTGAAGAAAAACTACTTCATATTTTTACATTTCAAATTGCTGTAACTATCATACACTGTATTATCATGGCAGTCAGATTTAAATTATCTAATCGATAATGCTATAATGATTTTTTAAAATCTCATATGAAAAATGAATTTTAATTAAGTTTGAGAGGTAATTTCAACTTATAGTTTCAACTCAAAATTATAGTCTACGCTCATAAATTAATCCTACGAACTTTTATTCGCAGTGTAGAATTAGAAAAATTTGATGAATCAGTTAAAATAAATTACTTCATTAATGGTCGTTACTTAGACTGTCCACTCAAAATGATTTCCGAATAATCACCTTTCATGAATACTGTATTTATTAATTAAAAACTTATAATGAGAAATCATTAGATAGAAGTTTTAAATGAGCATACAATTTAAAAAGGTAAAAAAAATTATATGAATATTAACAAAGTTAAAAGGGAGCAAAATATTTATAGATGTAGTTTCTCAGATAAATTATATCGTTAATTTAGGGAATATTTATTGCAGATAACTAGAAGACAAGTATTATTGTTTATTAATTAATATTTTATAGGCGAGTTACTATTTAAAAATGTAAGAGTTGGCATAAATAAGACAAGAAAGCCTATAATCAATGTGTGTCTATAAATCTAATTCAAATTGCAAGTAGATTTGACTAAATACAAGCCTATAATAATTTATAACAAAATATTTACCTCTCTAAATCAATGTTTAGTTGATCTTATCACGAGTTCGTGTGAAGGCATTTGAATTTATTGTAATGATTTTTTTTTTTTTTTTTTTTTTTTTTTTTTTAATTTTTATTTTATTGAGTTAAGATACAAATTATAAAAATAATTAATATTAATTAATTGTGAGCTTAATATTTATACTCATTTTAATCTGCAATGAAAAAATGGGAAAATTACAAATGTTCTTTTAATTATACAAGAAATTGACCAAATGAATATAATAAATAAGTGTCAGAAATGCAAATTATTTTTAACTATAAATAAGATAAATTTAAATCTTTAATCTGATGCATCAGTGAGTTGTTAATTCTCGTCAAAGATATATAAAATAGCAATTTGAGTTAGAGTTATATTGCTCATTTATTAGACCTTCAAGAGGTGTCATGTGTTTTTACTTTGCCGATGGTAAATCTTACCTCTATGAGGTCATTTACCGATTGATTGGGATCAGATCTTAATTTTTCTTTAATAGTTAGATAGTAAAACACCTTGACGCGGACTCAATCGCCATTTATATCATGATACGCTTCCTTTTTATTTCTTTTATCACCGTATAAATTCATGCTTCAGCACGCTGTGAAAAAAAAACTTACATTTCCATAAAAGAGTGAGGAGTTATTCCTACTTTATGCGTATATAAGTATCAATTACAAACACGAGAAAGAAATATTTTTAATCACTAAAAATGTATACGTTATTTTAATAATAAATATAAAGAAAGTGTAACAATTCTCATTGGATGACAATATTTTTTTTCAATAAATATTAGTAAATGAATGATGCGTTTGATTATATATATTCAACAAATATAATTAGTGTATTATTGCGTTGCAATAGCGTTATATAAAATATTCAGAAGAATAATAATACGATGCGAATTTGAGATTGAATTGTGTATATATATATATACACACAATTCAATCTCAAATTCGCATCGTATTATTATTCTTATATATATATATCTTTCTATATATATCTTTCTATATCTTTATATATATTCTTATATATATATATATATATATACCGAGTGGACCTAATAAAAAATGGCGAACGAAAAGAAACCAGTTTCAAGATAATTACTAAATTGAAAGATATTATCAAGAAATTCTTTAAACCTTAAAATACGGTTGTTTATATTTAGTGATATCATTTATTATAAATTAATGATTAAGAATATATATGAAAATTTTTTATTATTTTACATTTGTTCAATTTTCCTAATTATGTGTAAAATTAAAATTCATTATAATATGTAATGCTATTAGAATATATAAATATTTAAAATTTAGAATATAATGTAATTTAATATAGAAATATCTATAACAGATCATTTTTTCATTTCAAATGTTTTCAATCTAATTACTTTGTTCTCTTTTTTTCGATCGCCAAAGTATAATTACACATATTTCATTATAACACAAACTTAATGTATAATTCTTAATTAGGATTTCACGAGATTAGATACGAAAGTTAGTTCAATGAAAATAGTTTTCATGTATCGAAAAACATTTTATTCTTCTTCCGTAGCATTGTAAGTGATTAAATACTTCAAACGAAAATTCTCTTCCTTAAAAGCTCAGTGACGTACAAAATATAAACATATTCACATATATGGATAATATTGAAAAAAACCCAACTGTTTCACAACCCATTCTGTCAAGTAATCTTGCATTTCCAATACAATACATAATCACTTGACTTAAAATCGAACACCCAATACGTATGTTTTTTGAAAAAGGAATCTCAAACGCGTTAAGAATGTTAAGTCCATGTGGTGATAATCTACGTCGGCGGTCGAGCTGTCGTTCTTGTTCATTGCAACAACGACGACACCGCTTTAAGGATCTCGTTAACGAAGCGAAACGATCTTTAACGAAGATGCAAGTTTACGTATATATATATATATATATACATATGCGTTGAGAAGAGAAGAAGGCTCGTCTGGTTTTCTTTCATGCTATATTACTCTACCCGTCCGATTGTTTTATGGTAAGAAGGCTTGGCGGCAACTCCCTTGTTTCGGCCTGCAATTGTCAGTTGTTCTGTGGCAAGTCTATCTTTTTCTTTCAGAATTTTATACGATTTTACGCATTTGAATCGCATTAAAAGATTGGAGGGAAAAGAAATGGGATAGATAAATCGCAGTCTACATTCGAGAAAGTAATAGGAAACGCAATAACTTGAATTGTAATAACAGTTAAAGAATATTTATTGGCTCATTTTCCCTTAACTTGCCCTATACGTGCGTGTGTGAATATATATACATTACAGGTACAAATTTCTGACTGCCTAATTTACTTTATTAGCATTTTTTGATGTTTGTTCTGGATAAAACATAAAAGATTGCGCGTCTTTTTGAATTGTTGAAGGATAATGAAATGAAAGAAGAATAAAAAAATACAGTTGGAAGCAGGGCGCGATCGTTATAATGAGTTTTTCTCTTTTAATAGTGTAAGACCGTCTACACTATAAAAAAAACATATTTGAATTACCTTTATGTATAAATATTTTCATATATGAATTTAATTTTATAAAAGTTACTTTTACTCGTCTTACTGTACTAATGGAAATTATTCTTGATATCTTTTAGCGAATGCAATATATATTAGTAATCGTGAATGTAAATTTAATATGTTTGTCTTTAAATTATATTAAAAAAAAAAAAGTACCTTTTATAGTAAAATATAGCACTCCAACGTTTGTTTCTTAAATTTACTGATAACAAGAACAAATTTTATGATGTGGTTGATTAAGAGAATAATAAAAATATTTTATTTAAATCTTGGGATGTGGTAAAGAAATAGCTAAATATGACGCACATTTACTAATGCAATATTAGTTATTCGATGTATTAAGTAGTTTCTTTATGTAAGGACCTAATTTATTACAACATTATTATAGATTCGTAATGATATTTTGTCGTGTATTGGGTAGAACTTAATTAGAATAATGGAATGATAATAAACCAAATAAGCTTTTCTCTATTAGATAAATCAAATCACATAATTATTCTATTTATAAAAAAGTTAGTTATATTATATTATGTATTATATAAATAATGATTAAAATCGATTTTACAAATGAAACTTTGAATTATATAAATCTTATATATGATATATTCTCTATATTGATTCTTATTATTCATTATATATATTTTTTTTAGAAATAGAAACAATTTCAGATTCAAAAACAGAATCTAATTATGTACATCAATATTTCATTTGCTATTTTATTAGAAAATCTCAGATACTTTCATTTTTTATTATATTTCACAATATATTTAATAACTTTTATTTAAAAGTCAACTGAAAAATTTGCTGCTCACTTATGTATTGCATTTATAAATAACTACATCATACATATTTTCTTAGTTAATTTAAACGAAGAAAAATTTTGTGCAGTCTAATCTTTCCTTCTTACCTTTTACTTTTATTGTTTATTATTACTTCTTAAAAGATAAGTTTAATTAGCATGTTAAATGACTTTGTAGACTGGTGTTTTAGCAATTTAATCGTATCAGTGATTATTTGATTTTTTACTTTTACAAATATTTCTTTATCTTCATTTTCGATCACAAGTTCATTACTGTTATCTTTTGAAAAATCAAACGTATATATATTATTATGGTATCAAATTAGTTTTTTTTTCATTGATAAACTTGTCCGATTTTATACAGATTTACGAATAAAAATTATCCGTATGATTATTGTTTTTTAGTTAGCTGTTCTAGTAAAAATTCTCTTGCCTATTGTTATATAAAATATTAACATTTCACTGTTTCGTTTTTTTATCTTTTAATTCACTACTGACTATTTCGTATTATTTCTTAATACTACTTATTTTCAATATTAAAACTCAATAATCATACAGTGATTAATATTGGATATGATTATTAAAATTTTACTAAATTTAAACTATTATATTTCAACGGTAATTTTGAAAATTTGTCAAAGCTCTTTCAAGATACAATGATTATTTTTTAATATTTTCATTTATATTCTCTTCGATGAAATTTAATAATATTGTTCATAATATGTTATAATATTATAGGATTTTTTTAATAGATACTGTTGTATACGTTACATTTTTAAAAACTATTAATTCGAGCGATTTCACTTATTTATTAAATTTCATTAGCAAACTGGATCTGCTTATTGAAGGTGCATGAAATAAATTGAATTTTTTTAACACATACTTATATAAATTATATTTATATGCGTGATAATACGAAAATACTTAGATTTCGTTGCACTTTGAATTTCACAAATATTTGTAGAACTCTTGTAACGCGGAAATTCTTACATAAATAAATGAACAATGAAAAGATTTTTCTATTCTAATATATGTTGAAAATGCCTCTGTCAGTTAAAGTCGAATATGAAATCGCCGAAATCTAAGTTTTAAGCCGAATCGACGTATTTTTAAATATTTGCGATCGCCCATTAAATGAATAAATTATAATAACATTATAGTGGTTAAACAGTAAAAGTATATTGGCAAAATGGCGACAACTTATGAATTTTCATTAAGCAGCATTAAAAGTTGGGCTTATAAAAATTATAGGCGGTGTGCTGCGGGAGTAAGTTGAAAAACGAAAACTGCATAATAAAAAACCTCATCCTGCGCTAGTCGAAATGATGCCAGCGTGGCAGAAGAAGAGTAGGGCGTCCGGATCAGGCTGTCTTATGCAACTACGGTAATGGCCACTAGAATAATATGAGGGGTGAGGGTGGCGGGTATAATATGCGCACACGCAACAAGCTGACGGTAGCTCGCGGACATAAAATTTTTTATTCCACGAAACGACGGCCACATAATGAGTTGCACTTGGGTCTTTATTAGAGTGAGAATCCGTGCTTCATTTGCTCTCATTTCGGCTTTATACTTTATATCTATAGATTTATGTTGATATTTATGCTGTCGAAATATTGAATCACGAAGTAAAATTCGAGCCAAAATCGTGAATTCAAAAATTTCACGCGCCAAAGGAAATATGTTTTTTTTTTATATTATGCGAAAGTATTCAAAGTCTCGGGCGTTAAATGAAATATTTTTCTAAAATTATGTTAAAAATAATATACTTTTTATCATAAACATCAAATTTTACATAAATTCTAGTTGGTAACTTCGTTTTATCATCTTGTATAACATTTTCTTATATGCGAAAGTCATTTACTTTTAAAGAACTTGTAGACCAAAATGGGCTTTGTACGGATATTTCTGTAAAGTCTAATATCAACGTTTAATATCTTATTGTAGTTCGTAGAAGAAATGATAGTAGAAGAAGAAATGTAATTTATTTTATTCCAACAACAGAAATTTATACGATCTATGATTACTTTGTGATTATAATTACGTTATATTCAACAAACGCGATAAGAAATATAATTTATTTTTTTTGTATTTCTTATTGCTCAAGTTAATTTATGATATTTACATATAAAATTAGAAATAAAATCTTATGGTTATATTTCTGTTGATTTTGACTATTAGCATTTGAAAATCTTAAATATAGGATTAGAAAATGTTTATATTCAAATATAAATGAATTTTTTAAATTCATTTTATTGTGAAAACGTATAATCTTCAATATTTAACTCAAGTGTAAAGACATTAAATCGATAATACATAAAATAATTGAAGATAAAATAGGGAAAGTTAATGAAAGAAAGAGAATGAGATAGATAGATAGATAGATAGATAGATATATATATATATATATATATATATATATATATATAGAGAGAGAGAGAGAGAGAGAGAGAGTAAAATTGAGTAAAAAATTCGATGTTTAGTAAAACTTCGATACAATATTGCGTTTGCCCATAAATTGTATCTATTTAACCATGTTTATCCAAATTCTTGTTTTTTCTCTCACCTCTTCTCTGATTATCTATCTATTTATCTACCTGTCCGTGTATCTATTAATATAACTATTTATAAATCTTTCCATTTATCTGTTTATCTGCTTATCGAATTCCAACTAACTATCACTCTAACTGTGTAGGCCTAATTTTATCTATCGATATAGCTATCTTTATTTATCTATCAAGTGCAAATATATTGCTGAGTGTTTAAACGATACATTAACTATCTAATTATATAACGATTTATCCATTCATCCGAAGATCTAGCCATGTGTTTGTCAATCGAACCCCGTCGCGTATCAGTGGCTTGCGATCGTCTTATCAAAATCTTGACCCGTCCAGCGCTTCCATGATTTCTTTCACAAAATTGATGTGTGTGATTCTCCGGGCAGCAAAAACGGACATTAGGTATCCAAGATCCGCCAACACAGATCGATGTGGACCGAAGGGTATGATGTTAGGATGGAAGCATGGAGTAGCCGAAGGATATGTTCGATCAGGCAGACGATTATCGCGTGATATTGATCGAGAATTTAATGGATTGCCGTGGCCGAGCATCGAAAGGATTGTCGAATTGGAGTTACACCTGCATCATACGTAGATTATCAGGGTAGGGATGAGGAGGATCCACAGGACGAGCACTCTACGTGCAATTTGTTATTGTTCCAAGGACATTTTTCCGGCCTGTCGAGTGATTGGTCATGGACGGCTACTATAATCACTCGCCATGCAATTGCAAATTCGTCTCGCAATTTGTGTTGACTATGAAAAGCTCAAGAGCCGCGAATGATTCACTACAGTGCCGCAAAAAGGAGACAGCGGACTTTTTCATTTGCATTTATAGTCGTGCGAGCGCAGACTTTGGTATTGCTTAAATTGGTTCCAGAACACATTGTTAGTCAAATTATTTGGGTAATTGCATAATATAGTCGCATATACTATATATCGACCCTACACATACACAAATATACTTGTATGTATATCAATTTATGAAGTATAGTACTGTAAATTTATCTCGAAATCAAATATTTAGTTACATGCCTAATAATCACACTTCCTTAATGTAAGCTTCTAGATTTTATAGATAATTTTGATAATTCAACACTAATACTTCTTATTGCCAATATATTTGTCTAAATACACTATAAAAATCAAAATGTAAAGAATAAATTCTAGCAACGAATTTATGATATGAAACTTTTTAAATAATCACGTGTGTCATGTTAAAGTTAGCATCTGAATTTAGCACGCATTATTCTAAAAGTCACAAGCACTGTTTCTATTAAATAATTCATCGAGAATGTCTGATGAATGAAACAGTGAATTCGCTGTACATATGAAATTATTTTATAGCTTTTCATTTATAAAAATAATTATATTTGGTAGATTATGAATAGCATAAAAAATTACTTCAGAATATTGAAATTTTAAAAAGCATTTTAATTTATCAATAACCAAAATAATACACTATTATAGCATCATTGGTTCGATAACCTTTGAACTTTATTGATTATTATTATAAACTCTATTTACAGAATAAATATAAAATACATAAAAACTAAATTTTTATTAAAAACTTTCAACAAATTACAGTTTAGTTTTCTAGTCACTTCATTAATACCTTGAATTTGTTCAAGTTGACATGTGTACAAAATCAAATGTGCAATTACTGTTTATGAGAAAAGCTAAAGAAAGAAAATATTTTTAAAAAATCGGTTTAAATATATTAAAAGTATATAACTGTAATTGTGCTTCAACGAACTCTGCCCACTATTATGGTCTAATCATTATGGTCAATGCACGAAAAACCGTAGATACGAGTATCCTCTATGTATTTGTATCTTATACTATCTCTCTTCCCCTCTTTCTTTGTGCCTCACTCTCTCTCTCTCTCTCTCTCTCTCTTTCTCTCTCTTGCTGTCGAGCCCTTTTTAGTCCAAAATTTTGAGTCTAACGGAAAACACGCAAAAGAAGATTCCTTTTACGGGTGCACGCCATCATGAGTCGAAAGTACTTAAATATTTCATTACAGTTTTCTCTTCCTCAATTCGTTTTTCAGAAAACAAGGGAATAAAATAATTAACCAACCATATACAATGTAAGAAAATAGCGATAATCACGATACATGCATTGCTCGATTCCTTAGTACTTTATTTTATTGAAAATAGTACTATCTTATTTGTTTCTGTACATTATATTTTTGTTTGCTTGTAGTTTTCTTTTAATGTTTTACAATATTAATTAAAATCGGTTTTTCAATGATTTTTTGGAATAGTTATTAAATCTTTATATCTAATTAATAATTAATAATAATTAATAATTTTATCAATATTTAAATTTTATATAAAAAACATTTGATTAATAATTAATTAGTGCGCTATCGTATTTATTTTAAATATTATGGATAATAAGTATAATAAATGCAATTAATAGGAAATCTATATTAAAAGTGTTTAGATTACTTGAAAATTGAAAACAACACTAGAAATAATTAATATTGATAAATTATTCTAATCATGAACTCAAATTATTTTATAATTCAAAAACTGAAATTTTGACTAATATATTCTTTATGCGTTCAAATAATTAAATAACACTAACTGAATTATTAATAAAAATGATATAGCTTTCATAAGCTGAATGCAAATGATGTATATATTTATTAATATTAATTGCAGAAATTTAGTTCTTTTTATATTAATGCTATTTATGGTATTAAAAGTCTTTAAATTTTGTATGAAAAGAAACAAACATACAAATTAAACAGATTTAAAGTTATAAATATTAATATGATTATTTTTAAATGAATTATTTTAAAGTTCATCATTGTTATATGGATCACCGTATTAATAATAACGCTCAAATATATTGGTTGATTATAAATTTTACTTTACTACGTATTCCGACTTAGAATGTATTGTCTCGAATTTTCAATAGAGGGCGCACTGCTTCCTATATTTCAAGAAGGAATGAAATACGTTTAGAAATTTTTTGTTTGTGCAATCACCTAATCACATTGTTATAGTATCGGTAGGGAAAAATATGCTTTCTCAACTGTTTATGTGTTTTAGAAACATTATTATTTAAAATATTTATAAAATGTGGAGACTACATTTTGAAAATTTGGTAGTACTTATTCGCACTAACTTGTAATAATAGCGTAGTAACTTTTGAGTTTATAAAGCTGTATTTGTAATTAATCAGCTATTTAAAATGTTTAGATGGATTTATGTTATGGATATTTTAGTAATGAGTGCATGTAATAAATTGTTTAAATGAATAAAATACACTGTTCAAGAGATTATAAAGTAAATCCGAAAATTAAATTTTATATTATCATAATGAAAATGTAGACATATTAAAATTTTGTCGCCATTTGCATGTATTATTTTAACATTCTTTAATGGATATTATAATGATATATTATAAAATAGTCACCGTAATTCTTAATTGTCATTGCCATTGTCCATGTCATATCATAATAAATTAATATTTTTCCGTTCATTTCGAATGGTTACTCAATTAATGTAGAATATTCATAGAATATTTAGATACTTTACCTGTGCTAGTTTTAGCCGTATAATCTTTTAGCACATATGTCAAAAAAAAAAAGAAAAAAAACGGCATACAGAAGCTTGTATACACAATACGTATTGGACATCTAGCCTGAATTGAAAAAGCACCGATCTTCATATCTTGAAAGCCGAAAACAAAAGTGTACTATAGAAAATCTATAAATAAATCCAACCGTTCGATCAAATTCAATTTATCTGTATATAACTACACATATAGGTTGTCTAATGGATGCCTATATAGTTCGTATCCTATATCTTTCTCTCTCTCTCTCTCTCTCTCTCTCTCTCTCTCTCTATCTATCTATCTATCTATCTATCTATCTATCTATCTCTCTCTCTCTCTCTTTATATATATATATATATCTCCTTCGACTTCTTTCCAGCTTCTTGCAGTATCAACAGCATGTGCTGGTGGTTAGAAGTGGAGCGAATGAACGCACTTGGCCGGCAGAGATATATAGTAGCTTTAGCAGTAACCTGCTTGGCTTGTATTACGCACTTCGCCAACACTCGCACCAACCTAAGTTCGTATACCTGTACACGGAAATATGTTCACTTGCGCGGTGGTACAAGAGCGACCGCTCGTTGATTCTTTTGCCAAGCACAAATTTTTTTCTCCTCTTCCCTTTTCCACAATGTATATATATTTCTACAGTAGTGATGGTATAAATTCGAATGTCTTTTGAAAGAAAGAGACATTAATTTTCAGTTTCAGGTTTTATATTAAAGAGACTAATTTCCGCTTTTTGCCAAAGTTATATCCCTCCAAGGTTGTGGACAAATTATCGTATATAAGTATTATCAAATTTTCAAAATATGCCCTGGTGCTTTCCAGATCGTGCATTAAGTCGTAGCTTATCCAAAATGATTTTTCGAAAAACTGTAAAATTGATATATAACGTGTCAGTATGATATTCGAGTGCAAATAACTTTGGTATAAAGCAAAGCTATTGAAAGATATCGCGCGTCGCAATATTTTATTATCTATAACATCGTATAATCTCATTGGAAAGCTTGAGCGGGGCTCCATTTTTCAGAATTTTTTTCAAATTTTCCACGTCATTCGTAAATTATCTGGGTGTTATGTAGTATGGTTCGATTCGGACTTCGGATGATAAATAACTACACCACAGTCTTACGTAAATTAAGTTTAACTTTCGAACTGGATTCTAGTTCGACGGTGCACACCTACTCCACGACATATACCGCGAAGGGGTTTTCTGTTTTATGCATAAGTTATTATAGATGGGATACACACACGCGCGCGCGCGCGCGTATACATATTCATATGCATATATATATATATGGAAGTTCATGTGTGCGAGCGTGCGAGTGTAAAGTGTAATGGATGATACTTTCAAGAGGAGGAGCAGGTGAAGGAAGATACGTGCAAGTTGATAGTCACTGGTTCGTAAGCGTGGCCCTGGATTCCTGGACCGGTTCCTGCATCCGTACGGCGCGCGCCCGCGTGACCAGATCTTCTCCCTCTCCTTTCGCTCTTTTTTTCCTCTTATTTTTTAAGCTTTCTTTCCTTCGCCCTGTCTCTTTCTTACGTTCATGTACATTACACGGTTACTATATAGAGATCGTAGTCTCAGTCTCTCCCTCTTTCTCTCTCACCTCTCCCGTTTCTTCGCTCTTCTCTCTTTTGCTACTTAAGAGGCTCGTAAATCCTACGTGTCTCTCTCGTTTATGGCGAGATCAGCGCACTGTATCTCTCCTACCTGAGAGAACGAGCCACACGACAGGTGCTAGTGGCGTCCGCGCTGGACCTCAACTCTCTCGAGTAATGACCATCGATATTTATAGAATGCTTTCGCGAAGACAAAATTCGTGCACTTCGTTTCCATCGCATTTTTTCTTTCGACATTGGCTTTTCACGAAGACGTTGTGTTAGTGTTTCGGTAATGCTTTATTCCTTCTCTTTTGTTTTTTTTCCCAAGCTTTTATAGCTCCATTGTGATCATTCTGCGAATAATTTTCTGGATAAAGCTCCAAGACAAATGCACATTAATTTGTAAATATATACATTTTATGTGAAAAGCTTCTTATTCGAATCATTTTTTTAAAACAGAACCTGCATTATATATTGCTTTTAGATTCTGTTTCGTTTTGAAACTTTTAAAGGTTTGGTCGTTACGGTTAAAAATAAGATTTTTCTTACATTTACTTTTATTATAAATTAAATTGATTCATATTACCGTCATGTATATTAAATTACTTGTGCAAAATATCAATTCTATTTGTTCGTACATTATGTATTTCAATGGTAATTTCGGTATGTGTTTTTAATTATCAATTTACGCATAAATTTATATCTACAAATACATTTACCATATACTATCAAATCTACAAGCTTTGCTTAAAAAATTGAAACTATGCCATTTTAATAATTTTTTTTTATTTATTTAATTCACAAAGTGAGATTATTAAATTAGGAAAACTAAAATTTTTATAAAAAAAAAATAAAAATAATCAGAATTCCAAACCCAAATTTAATTTTTGGAAAAATATTCAATCTTTATTTTTAATAATCTGGTCAAAGGAACGTCGGAGTTAAATAAAATTCACAATTTTATTACGGACTACTATTTTAATATTATTCATATTTTTTTAATATTATAATTATATTGGGTTCGTACGTATGCAAAAAAAAATTTGGCATATAAAATTATTCATTTCTATATAAAATTTTGTACATCATATATTATGCTGATGTCAACGTTTTTATGAATACGGTTTTATTAAAATTTTATTATGATTGATATTAATACTTATAAATACTATATTGATTATGTAATAATGGTACTTTATATGCATTAATGATGGACTTCTGAATATAACCGTATGAAAATGATTTCGATACAATAATTTAAGATTCATACATTTTTTTATGTTAAGCATTAAAATCTATTCAATCTATGTAATGTAAACATACGAAACTTTTACGAGTGTTGTATTTTCATTAAATAATAATTATTTAAAATCTCTAGTATTTGATGAATATAATTTTATAAATTACATTTACACAAATATTAATATATATATATATATATATATATACAATAGCAGATGTGTCGTGTAAATAAAGAATTATTTATTAATAAATAAAAATAATTGACAAGTTACCAATGCAACTATCTTTTTGAAAAATTGACCGTGTATCTTATTATATAAAATTTTTCTTTGTTGCGTCTAGATTTATTTACGCGTACAAGCAAGCAATTTATAAACGATCCTTTTTGATATATAATTAGATGAAATTACTTCAGTGTTACAATATCATTCATGAATTGTTTACAATTTAAGAAAGTGCACTTCATACTCATCAATATTGCACCTCTAATTTATTTGTTAATAATCATTTATCAATTAATATCTTTAATAATTGAATAAAATATAATTAAATCAATGTATTATTTAATTATATTGTTTATGAAATAAAATATGTTATATGAATTTTTTAATATTATATCACTCAATAAAATTGAAACAATTAATAGAATAAATGATTTAAAAGCATTGCAACAAGCACGATAAATCTTTAGATTAATTAAAAATAAAGGTACATCTCAATGTTTCCGTCGCGGTTTTTGCGTCATTTCATACAATACATGTCATACATTGTCATACAATTTTCATAAAATTTTTCTCTCTTAGTTTACATTCTCTCGGCTATCATATGTATATTCTGTAAGTAATTAATTAAGTTGTCTTTGAATTTACATATATTTGCTTTGCCATATAAAATTAATAATTCTACAAAAAGGTACACCGATTGAATTTCAATATACTTTTAATAAAAATAATAAAAATAAACAAAGAGAAAAAAAGTATATATATAGTATTTAATTTATTAGTACATTTAATTAACACTTTTTTAAATAAATGTTTTTTTTACAAGTTATTATATTAATTATTATAAATTTTAAGTTTGTTTTGCGTGTTTATTTAGTGACATCAGATATATATATAATAAATTTATTATAAACATTTTCAACAATAATAGTTAATAAAATTTATTGAAAATATATTAAAAAAAAAAAAAACAAAAAATAGTAGCCATTATTTATAGATTGAATAACTATGTAAATTCAGAAAATTTTCTTTTTAGTTCGTTATAAATTATACGTTTGCTAGATTCAAAGTAAATTAGTTCACAGTAAATTAATCATCAATACTTTGTGCGCAACGTTATAAAGAGTTTTATAGCATTACTAATTAAGGATAAATACAATTCTTATTAATATGATCTATTATATATCGAATGCAAAAGAATACTATTTTCTTATGAAATAAATATCTACTGGACGTTAATATTTTTATGATTCTATGATTTTAAGATTCGATGATGAACATTCAATCATTAATTCTTAATACATTTATTAACAACGTATTTACGAGTTGAAAAATCTTCAATTTTTTAAATATTTTAAATGAAAAAAAATTGAAACAAAAGATCGAAGCAAATAGTTAAAAAAAACATGACCAACATACGAATTTAACATACGAATCCGTTCCTAATGTGGCTTACATAATATTAATCGCTATTAATGTGAAATAATGAAAGACTTTAATATTGTAGGTACAATCTGAAAAATTTGAATTTTAAAAGTCTTTCATCGAAACTGAATAAATACTGGCTAATTCTCCGAGTCCTGATTATCTCATATTTTTTCAATATTGGCTTCTGAATTTATTATGCGAAAATTTTAGCTGCACTTGTGCCGAGAAGTATTAGGTGGTGGCATCTTAAAATTCACCCAATCATATTTTTCTCGCCGTCTAGGCGACGAATTTTTACCCATTGGACTTTTTTGCCTCTATTTTCCATTCCCTCCTTCAACAGTGTCTGGGTGTAAAGGGAGAAGAAATAGTCCAAAATCGTACTCTTTGTCGATGACGTAGTCGCATAGTACTATCGCAAGGGAAAAGGATATTTTTATGCACCGCTGATCAGAAGAAAGAGATGCATTATTGGCTACGGTTCAATGCCTTATCTCATATTGAGATATATCTATCTTGAGAATCCAATTCTCCTCTTCAGATTCTTATTCCTGCTCAAACGACTTATATATATATATATATATATATATATATATATACATGTGCATAGATACATACTTGCATATACACATACATATGTACCCACGTATACCCATGCATATGTATTATAGAATGTACGATGCTAATAGAGAAACAAAGACATGTATAAGGGGGGGGGGGTGGAGATAAAAAAATGAATAAAAAAAAATTCTAGAGAAGGTAGGAATAAATTTTCGACGTATTCGACAATTCGATTGATTATTCAAGTATGTTAGAAGGGACTTTTCTTCTTTTCACCATGCGTATATCATATATACATAAGTACGTGCATATGCGTTGCACTTTTCGCGAAAGTCTACATGTGTGGTTTAATGTTGCCATGCGTTACACGCTACTTTTTAAAAATTTACTTAGTTCGGTGATCGCATACGCTACATTTACATTTTAACGAAATAAAAATACTGTCAATTCTATTGTATATCACATAGAACTTATGAAAGTTAAATTTTTTTTTACTATTATGCCATTAATAAGACACCTGATACTTAACAACTGATTTATGAACTTATCGTAGCTTCCATCTTATATGACACTTAATTATACGTATATATTCTACCATATTATAAAGTTTTGAAAATCAGTGTTCACACGCAATCCTTTAATATTCCAATATAAAATAACACGAGTGATAATAGAACTACGAGTAACGAGTTTCTAAAACCAGAAAGACCTATGGTGACATTTGTCTGTGAAGTGTAGAAACTGACATAGGGATGCTGTGTTTACATAGTTAGGGATCATGTAAATGAGTGTGTAACAGGGTCATATATTTGACATTAAAAAACGTTTATATATTATTATTTCTCGAGTGTCATAAGATCGTAAGTAAAAATGACATTTTATTTAAACGTATAAAACATTGACGGATAATAATATACAGATACATATTATTACAATCAATTTATATGTCAAATTGTGATTTAGTTGAACTGTTAATACATTTCCGCCTACCTGTAAATGGTAATTATTCGTTATTACGTTATTATGTCTCTCAACGACCTTAGAATAAGATTAGAATTACATCAAAGACGATGAGTCTGTCTATATTTTACTGTAATTACAATCTATCTATGCGTCTTCTTATTTTCCTCTTTTTGCATATGTCCGGTTGGCATTTGCACCAAGTCTGGATCCATTTCATAAGGGCGCAATCGTGCGATGGAATATGAGAGCATCGCGGTTTCGATATTCTTTATGCGCTCGTGCGCGCGTCTGCATGGACCTGTGCACGTTAGTGCAAAAGAGTTCGCGTAATCTTCTTATTACTTTTACATAAAATATTTCTCTATATGTATCTCGAGGCATGTGAAATTCGAGTTTTATTCGGTTACTCATGCGCACCCATACAGTTATCGCATATGCGTAAAGTGTGTGAAAATGAACTGATCAGACGAAGTACAACATTGGTAATGTAGGGTATATGTGTGGGTCTCATAGATACCACGAGAAGAGCCAGTTTAATGGTTTAGAAACTCGCTTACGATTATACGCTGTGTGGATATATGTTTCATGTAATTAAAACGAGTACGGCAGTGAACAGTATGTATCTGTGTTAGAAACTTTTATTGGTTTCATTTCATAAACTATAATGATGATAGAAAAGTCGCTTACTTGGACACGAAAATGTTGAAAAAGAAATTATATGCAGGTAGTAATGATAATAATTAAGAATTTAGATCTTTTTCTTTTCAGCAGAAATAACATTTTATTCCTGTATATTTTTATAAATAAATGAATTTTCGAATTCTAATGTAAACATGAATCTGATTTAATCTAAATTTATTATAATATATAACAAATTTATTCTGATGATAAATTGTCATAACTTATTTATACGTATATAGTAATATATAAATTTTAAAAAATTTATAAGTGATAATAATCTAGTTATAATTAAAAATTCTGACTATTAATTTAAACAAAAAAACTGATAAATATTCGATTGTCAATTATAACGAATAACATATTTAGATACATAAAGTATACGATTTTAATATATAAGCACTAATATTATTATATAAATAATTGTTAATTGTATTATGCTAAAATTTATAATATAACATGTAGGCTTTAATTGTAATTGAACATAACAAAAAAAAAATATGTTTGTAAAATGATATTTATTCTTATTAAATTTACAAGAATTTTTTAAATTAAGGATATAATTTAATATGAATAAAATTATGAAATTTTCATAAATATAAATAATGCAATGAAAATTTACTGATACTTGAGTTATTACAGATTATATGGTTATTTATAAAAATATACAATTAATAAACTAAAATATTAAATATTAAAATTGTATATATATATGTAATATTACAATAATATACTAAACAGTTATACTTTATATTAACTACTTCGTAGAAATGAGACATTTTAAAAACTATTATTTCAATTTAAATAAAGTAATCATTTAAATAGAGTAATCATTGCCATAAAACTTTTAAATTTATTTAATTTTTCTTAAAATTTATTAAATTTTACAATTCATGCTTCGGCAGTATTAAAATTTTTGTTGTTTAAAGTATATATTTTAAGTTTGCAACCTATTCACGTTATATTTATTAAATATATACTTCAAAATTATTTATGCTGACATTAATTATACGTTAATTATAAATATTAATTGTAAATACTAATATAAATTTAAACTATGCGTTCGAAGAGAATAGGTTATTATATACTTATTTAATATTACAAAATTAGTTGTAATACAAATAAATTATTCTATTTTATAGAAATAATACACTTTTATAGCAGCAAGTACTGAAAAGCTTTAATCACTTTAATAAGGTAAGATAAATTACATTGTTCACTAGACAATAAAGACTGTAAAGCTAAACTTTGTGTAAATCTAGCACAGCATAATTTGACTGGCCTGGTAGTTAAAAACGAATTCTATAATATCGCCGTTTCTCTTTTCCGCTATTTTGATTGTAATCTCTCCACTGCCCCATCCCTCTCTCTCTCTCTCTCTCTCTCTCTCTCTCTCTACGTATACACATTATTTGTCCATCTCTCTCATTCCCATCTCTTATTCTCATTTCATTGCCTATCTTTTTATAACACTTTTTATTCTTTTTACTTTGTCTTGATATAAAATCTTTTTCTAGAAGAGTAAAATTACACAGTTATGCAAGGAGCT
>NW_011948422.1:401807-415510 GCF_000503995.2 Ceratosolen solmsi marchali
AAATTCAGCTGATATTAATTTCCTCCTCCTGGTCTTATTTAATAACCTCATAATTGTCTATAATTCAATTGCTTTCTTCCTAGTGATTGATTTGCAAAATACGCGTGAACATGTGCTGGTAAATGGCAGGTAAATGGCCTAATTATACTTCGTAAAATGAAACCAGAAAAGTCTCGCAGCCTCCTCCCTTTCAACCACTCATGAATTATAACATTCAGGACAAATCTCATAGTTGAACTTGAATTGCAGCTTCTTGTCCATTCCGGGATAAGTATTCGATGCAGCTTTCTCACTCGATCTCTTTCACTCAGCCTTTCTCCATCTCTCTCCTCCCCTTTCTCTTTTTCTTATCTCCTTCTTTCGCTCTGAGCTTTTTATGTTCCTTCTATTCATCAGTTGCTTCTTTCCCTTTCGTTCTTCCTTTCTCTATACTCCACTGATATTATAAAATATAAATAAATGAAAAAACTGTTAAGTGAAATTTCAATATTCGTGGCAGCGTCAGATTTCTAGTTTTTCCAGTCTTATGAGATCATTACGAAAAGTATCCAGTTCTATTTACTTACATTATATTACTTTCTTCCTACATACATGTATACATGTATATCCACGCATGTTTTAATGAGAATGGTTACAATTTGTGATTAAGCCTAGCGCACATATTCCTATTTCATTTTTATATTAATTATTTTTATGAATTTTGCTTCCTTATTTAGGGTACAATTTAACAATCGTGTTCATTCGAGTAAAAAATTCGTTAACTTATTGCACGACGATTTATGTATATTCTGTGACTCCTTTCTGTGTTTGTATGCTTACGCGCACGTACGTAGAACAATTAGAGTGAATGCTTAATTTTTGCGATGCAATATTCTAATTCACAGTAATGAATTTGTTTTATAATTAAGTTAAATAAGCGTCTTCTCTTCTTTCAACTAATAATGCAATTCTTGCCCATTTGAATATTTTAATTTGGTAAATATCAGATTAAGGTTGCCGAGGTTTGAAAATAAAATTAAATAAAATAGAATAATGGAAAGAATAAGTTTGTAAGCTAAGCCAAACAAAATATAAAAGTATTCGATTGAAATGTTCAATAGATAATTAATTTATTTTAATAAGATATTATAATATTTTATGACATAAACTTATTATAAGCATATTATGAAATAAAATTGTTTAATTAATTTTTTTTTTAATTCTGCCACTAGTTAATTGATGTATAATTTAAATAAATATGCCAATTTATATATATATATATATATTGGCTTATTTATTGAGTAACGAATACAACAACAGCATAAATTGATTTTTAGCACTAAATTTTTTAATAATATGTAAATAATATTGATTGACATTCGTTATTATCTAATTACTAAATTCACTAAATAATATTCATTTTATTAAAAAATGTTTCTCAGTTTATTACACATAAATAATTTATCTTTATGTCCTTTTCATGTATTATTTTTAGGGTTTTTAATTAATAATAATCAGTATTATAAATTTGATGAATATAATATTACATAGCATACATATGAATTTGAGTACTTATTTTTTCATATTTATCCTCTTGATGACTGACTTAATACAATAAATTAATTTTTCTACATGCTACGGTTTACAAGTTTTGTTTGTTTTTGAATGTTGATATGTTAATAAATTAATTGTTACTTGTGAATAGATTATGGAAAGATATATGAATAAATGTGTTTCCTATATTATTACGTATAATGAATTGTAGCAAATTTGATTAACACAAGCAACTACATTAAAATTACGGTATTATGAAAGTTAACTCAACTAAATATTGTGAAGATAAATAAAATAACCATTTTGAATAATCAAAATATTCTTAATAATATTATTTGAGAAAGCAATATTACATTTCTTTATTAACAAATTTCTAAAAGTAATTCAATAGGTATTTTATGTTTAGCAAGGCTGAAAATGTACGATTTATAAGTTGGAAAAATGGCAAATCTTTTCCTATATATTCATTTCATTTCCTTCATTTTACGATATAATATTTCTGAAGAACAGTCGATTTTTCAATAACTATTCACCCCATTTATATTATAACGACATAATATTTCTAAAGAATTTCCAACGTTTTCATACTTACTTTATATATTTAGCTCAAAATTAGATTATTGCTTTATTTAACGGCCTTATTCTTTCGAAAAATCGATAAAATTTCATATGAAAATTAATGTTGCTAATATGAAAATATATTGGAATTTCTATTTATTATGCTCTCATACTAAGTAATGCGCTGAAAATTTATTTCCGTAAATGTATTAGATTTTCATTTCTGCCTTGGTATTGAAGTATTATACTAATAATAATAATATTTACAAAATTATTAAATTGATACTGTTTTTATTTAAATAAATTAATTTTGAGTTAATTGTTTATAAATTTATCGAGGTATGCATTTATTTTTATATTATCCAGATTCGCCTTCGATCGGATCTTAAGATTTGAAATTGTCGAAAATCTTATTGATTAGCAGTGGGAGTAGTACATAATTCAAGATCAGACTAAAAGGAAAACAGCTGAAATCGAAAACAAATGACGGAGTTATAAGCAATGACACAGAGCGAGTAATTGTGCATGTGTGAATGGGAGAGAGATAGAATACAGAGATGAAAAGTAGAGAGTGAAAGTCGGAGAAATTAATAAATATTAAAGAGAGAGAGAGAGAGAGAGAGAAGGAGAGGGGGAGAGAGATAGAGAGAGAGAGAGAGAGAGAGAGAGAGAGAGCAGGTTCTGATGCGCGCCAGTACTTGGCCTCTAACGGAATAAGCCATATTTTTGCATGAAAGCCGCGTGTTGACATGGCGCACAGTCAGTGAAATATCCATGCGCGGTTCGTAAACCATTGTTGCACATGGCAATATGCGCGCCGTCATCCTCATAAGTATATTTCAATGTCGACGTGAAGCAAATTCAGTTCTACGATACCTATCGACTATATATTTCCTTTCCACGTTTTTCACACTACAGTGCGGGAAATATCATCGACTCGCGTATTCGCACGCGTGCGTTTTCATACACGCGCAAGCACATATAAGAGGGCCAGTTTCGCTTTCAAGCTTTCCGATACTTCAAGTTGATCTAATTTTTCTTTTTTCCCTCCCCCCTTCTCTTAACCACTAAATCACTTTCTAATTTTTTCTCTCAATTACTTTTAACATTGTTGTCGAGTCTTTCTTTACCTACTGTATCGCGCATGTTTTTACCTTTATTTTATTTTTTATTCTCTTTTTTTTTCTATTTTTTTTTATTTTCAGCACAATGTAGATCTCATTGTGATTCGCTTTTTCCCCATTTTTGTACCGTTTATTTATCTACTTTTCTGTCCTTTACTCTCCATGCACTACGTTGTTATAGGCATTCACTTTTAACGTCAATGTATTTGTTACTTTTTACTATACTTTTTTATTTATTCTTTTTTTATTTATGATTTTAACAACTAATAAAACGCGTTAGTAATAAGTAATAAATTATTATTTTATATTTCCGTATTAATATTTTTATTAACACTTTTATACGAGAAATTTATATGTTGTTTGTATCTCTATAACCACATAACAATACATAATAACCACATATAACAATAATTTTTTTCTATCTACTGTTATCTTGTATTTCATTGTATTTAGCTTTTAATTCAATATA
Organism: Ceratosolen solmsi marchali; assembly: GCF_000503995.2. Taxonomy (NCBI): domain Eukaryota; kingdom Metazoa; phylum Arthropoda; class Insecta; order Hymenoptera; family Agaonidae; genus Ceratosolen; species Ceratosolen solmsi. Next base: position 405,492 of record NW_011948422.1, read on the forward strand.
CAGAAAATCAACGCTAACAATCATTATTTATCGTTATGATAAATATCCTAAAAGATGATTTATAATCGTGTAGATTTTTCAAGCTTTAACTTTATGATAGTTTTCTAAAAAAAAAATCTATCTAAATGTAGTATGTGAATAATTATATGTTGCGTGAATAGAGTTGATTTTACATAGTAATTAATAAGTAAATTTGCATTTGTGTGCAATCTCTCACAATATATTGTATTCGGAAAAAAAATATTCTTTCAAAGAATATATTAGAAATGGATAATATAAATTTTGTTAATACAACAATAATATATCATATATTATAATTTCATTGTTCTTTTTTGCAGGTTACTTTGTAGTAATAGGTTATGTGAAAAATTTTGCTACAGCACCTTCAGATAAATAGTTACTTTAATCTCGGGGATTAAAACAATTAAGTTTCTGATATTCCTGAAAATACATGCACTTTTATATTACATTTACTAAACTACAGCTCTTTTATTTATCACCTTTTAACTTTATTCATTACTAGTCCTGACATTAGTAAAATTATTAAAACTTCATATAAATTTTGTTTAAATTAATCGAAAGTAATTTAAAATAAATAAATTATAAAATCGTTAATTTTTTTATTACTATCGCAAAGCAATTTATAATATTTCATAAACATTCATTTTCCATATATATTTCGATGAAATTTTTTCAAGCTTTTTAAAAATAAATTTATAAATTAAAATAATTGTTTTCATCGAGCTACATAACAACAGATGATAGATTTCAAACATTAATTAGGGCATGAACGTTTGATTAATAAGCTATAAAATATTAATAAGCTGTAAAAATGCAATGTTCGTGTCATTAACTGTATATAAAATACTTTTACAATATTTTATATATGATATCAGAAATCTCTCATCGCGTTCAAAGGCCACAACGGCATTAATTGTAAAATGTCTATTAATTATCAAAGATTGATGGTGTTCTCAGGGCACATAGTTCATGGCGGTGCGCCAACGTACGTCGAAAGAAAAGACTAATGAATCGTGAGGTTTCAATTCGAAAGGGATAGTTTTATAAAAGAAGAATTCCACGAACTTGCAAATTAATGATCGCTCATCTGTATTCAAATCCTATTGAGAAAATCCTAGCCATGATTGTTGAATTAGCTTCGGTTAATTAAAAAGCTCTAATCGATTATCAACATACGCTGAAATATAAAGTTTTCATCATTATCTAAATTTGATTAGGTATTGGGGGTATAAGGATATTAGGTATAAGGATTTGTCATGATGATATAATTGGAGATATTGCAAAATCAGAATAAATATAATATTGTCGACTTATACGTTATGCACAAGATTTTAAATAATATCTTGCATTATAAAATTGATATTTCCTTGATCTAGACTTCTCTGTGCAGAAAAATAAAAATTTATAAAAAGATTATTATTAATTTATATATTAATCTATGTATTGTGATAAAATGTAATTCAAATAAAATAGTAAAAATACAAATTTCAGAAATGAATATTCTTACAAAAATAAAAATAAAAAAAAAACAACTTAAATACCTATTATACACAAAAATGCCCATTTTAAATAATAACTACCTTGAATTTATTATTAATGTACTAGTAATTTATACATTAGTTAATAACGTGATAAAAATTTCACATTCACGCATAATTGTTTTATCTTTGAAAAATATATATAATAAGGATGAAAAGAATAATGAAAAAGGGCAACCGTCAAAGAAATGATAAGTGAGCAAGAGCACGGGAGTAGAGAAAAAATACCAGAAATGATAATAAAGGGCGCGATGAAGAGGGGGAGGTGGAGGAGCAGGAGGTGGCGGAAGGGAAGACATCGAAAGAAATAAAGGTGAGCAGAAGGGAGAAGGGAAAACTATCTTTCATGCGGATATTAAATGCAATCTACGATAGCGCGCTTCTTTTTAAGTTACCTTGAACAAACACATTTTGGTCCAGATTACGACAGAAGTCGCGCAACGCGTGAAGAAGAAGAAGAATAAAATAGTGACTAGAACGTAAAAGGGCCGTGGGGGTACATAAAAGTAGTAACCTGCATCCGTGCTGATCATATCTTCTAAATAAGAGTTTACTCTGGCGTAGAATTTTATACGAGAAGATAGAATGTCATCGTGTGCGAGAGGGTACAAACAAATGACACATCTTATGTATAATTATGAACGAACGTCATTTCAATGGGTTTACAAATAGTCCAACAATATTTGATTATTTGTATTATATATTTAATGGATGAATATTTAATATGAACAAAAAAGTTAACGATTATTCTGTTAACATTCTTCTATCATTAGAAAATTAATTTAATTGAAGTTAATCTAACATATACACAAAATATGATAATTAGCTGACTTGAATAATTTACATTGTACATTAATTATTTCTAGATTATTATTAGATTGTATATTATTAATTGTATCAAATTTATCGTAGTAAATTTAAGTTAGTGTTGACAAATTTAAATTGATTTTTTTTTTTAAATATTTAATATTCTCTAATTTCAACCTTAATATCTTTTCAAATTTATTTAAGTTTTAAATAAAAAATTTTGTATAAATATTTGATATAAATTATAAACATAATTATGAATCTATAAACATTTTACGTACAAAAGAAATATTTTTAAAATATATAGTAAATATACTAAAAACATTAATGTATATTTTACTGTTACAAATCAAATAATTTAATTAAATTAAGTTTAATATTTTATTACCTATATTGATAAAAGCAATATGTTGTTTAAATGATAGATATAAATTTATTAAAATATATACGCTTACTAGCATATTTTCTAGCATAAATTAAATTTCTCATTTATATTTAATAGTTTTATAGTAGTTTCATTAGTAGTTTTTTAATTGTTTCATTGATAGTAGAGTAATAAGACGATATAGATTTAAAATAATTTCTCTACCTTTTTCGAGGTTTTCATAAAAGTATAAAGATAGCGAACATTCCTGCCATTTTTTTTTGCGTTGCCTATTAATCAATTACATTTTGTTTCATATACGCGAATAAGAAAGAAAAAAAAGTTAGATACAACAATCACTTAAATTAGTCTTATTTACAATAGAGTCAGTCCCAACTGAATTTCATAGGAGAAATAATTAGACAGAAAAAAATGGTATCACTTTCGGTAATATCGTTTGTTATAACATTTGTAGAAACATATCACTGCACTCCTGAGGTACATTATTATTGGATACATTTAGTACTTTATACATCAAGAGTATTTCAAAAGTTTCTATCAAATGCGTGATATGAGAAAAATTGATTCAGACATGGTTAACCCATGGGGCAAGATGCTAATTAATCGTCTAACTCAATTTTCTTCACACACACACATATATATATATATATATATATATATATATATATATATATATATATAAGGCTTAATGTATAAATAATTTTATTACAATTTACGTTTAAACTAGACTTTTCAAATATAATTTTTCTATTTTTCATATTCAAATGTCTTACAGCATAAGTTTTTTTTGTATAAAATAATATCTGATTGTTCAAAATTATTGTATTATAATAAAAAAATAATTTAAAATAACTATAATTTTTTAACTTCTCATAATAAATCTAATAAGAAATAATATAAGTATTAAAAATATAAATGAGTGTAAGAATTACCGTAGAGTATTGAATGTTAGTGAACCATGAACTAGAAATAACATAACTCCATCGCCAATAACACTGACAAGCCAAAATACTACTGGAACTATCTTCACATTACTTCCGTGGGATTTCAACTGATCTTACAACGAACTTATCGCTACTTTTCTCTTTATTTACTTCAACTGCAGAAAAACTTAAAGGATTAAAGCGTCAGAACTTATGAAATCTCTTTATTTACAATGTTGGTTATTTCCAATTTACGTACAATTATTATATAATCACAAAATGTGGGAATCATTTTTTATTTTATCAATCCAGTTCTAAAATCACTGCCATGTTTGTACATTACAATATTATTTCTATCCGCTTCTACATAATACATACATCCCCAATATTATAAACCATGAGAGCATATGATTAGTATGGTAACTAATCCGGAATTTATCTACGCCATTCTTCGTGTCTCTTTTATTTGTCAATGTAATTTTTATGAAATTTATCCTTTATCAACATATTAATAATATAAAGGAAAAAAAAAAAATATATATATATATTTTTGTATATCAATAATAATTTTTTTATATGTTTTATACTAATAATATTGTACGCGATACATTTGTTTTGATACACACACACACACACGCACGCACGCACGCACGCACGCGCAAACACGCACGCGCACACACACATACATAACCATGATTTTAACTATTAAAAAAAATATTATTTAAAAATATACGTAAAATTAATTAGCTAGTTGGTTTTGCGCATAATATTGTCATTATCAGTACGCAGTAATAATTAGTACGTATTGGTAATTATTAATTGTTGCTTTCTATTATACTTTTATCTCTGAGCCTCTAACAATTAATTATGGATTTGTTTGTCTATGACTTTTCTGCTCTGATACAAATTGATCTTTAATAGTTTATTATTTTTATTCATTTATTTATTTATTTATTATATTTACTATTTTACTTTTATTTTATATCAAATAGTTTTTACATAATTCATAAGCTTTTAACAATACATATATAAAATATATTCTCCCATAGAGTATATGATAAAAAAAAATAAAAATATTATGTCAATCTATCAAATTAACACGATAATTTATCATTCGTTTTGTTGTATTTTCAAAATCATCTGTTTCTCTCTTTGTTTCGAGACTTTACGTCTTATTATATTTTTCCATTTTTTTATCTTGTCAACTTTAGATATCACCTTATGTAAAGCGACTTGCCTCTTTATTAGTGAGTAGTAAAGAATTTAAAAAAAAGGATGTCAAAGATCTAAAATTATAAAAGATACAAGCATAAAACAATGAATCTTAATAGAAATAATCAGTGCATATATTATTGACTAATTCTTTAATTATCAAATATTGAAAATTTTGAGAATTTTATATATTAAATTCTGTATTAAAATGAAACTTAGAAAGAAAGAGAGGAAATAACTGTTAATAACAGATCCATATGTATTGTTGCAGAAAGAATATGAAATAGTAGTAAAGAAAGTTGAGTGAAAAAGATATGCACATAACAAAATAAAAGAAAAGGGAGTCAAAAAAGATACAATGAAATTTTTTTTTTATGAAAGCTAGGACATCAAATTATATTTTTTCTTTAATATTTTTCCTATTATACTACTATTTTCTTTTATTCCACGTCCTGTAACGATTTTTTTTTTTTTTTTTTATCAAATTATTTAATAAATATACAATTTATCCATTATTTATTTTATTTTTTACTTCTTAAGTTTAATATATAGAATAATAATATAATAATTATTTAATTAATATTTATATACAATTTCAATTATTCTAATAAAATCAAGAAAAATGTAAGATCTGTCAGATATGCGATAAAAAATTAAACTTCTTTTTCTGTATATATGTAGCTATAAAGATCCATGAAAAAGTAAATTCATTGGAATATCAGTGATTGGAAATATTTATCAGCAATGAAATCATTTTGAATTTAAGTAATAGCTTTATCCAATTTTTAGATTTATAAAAATTTTTTCTCTTGGGCAATCTGCATGAAATTGACTAGCAAGTGAAATAGAAAATTTCAAATTCACTGAAATATATTGGGTGTACAGAAAGAATTTAAAATAGAAAAATAATTATGGTTCTGAACTCATTCATCAATATTCTTTAATATTATAGATTATTTAGTATTATTAAATTATTTGACATCTAGCTTTTATATGTAAGGATTTTTATAATAAATATATTATAATTTTATCAGTGATAGCAGAGATTATATGTAATGCCCTTTAAACTAAATTTATGTCCTTCAAACTTCATGTACGCATTAATTAATATTTAATTAATAATTTTAATATTTTAAATTAATATTTATTAATTATTAGTTGAATGATATGTCAATTTTGTTGGAAAATTATATATCTTACGCCATCGATAATTTATTAAAATGCTGCTACCATGATTATCTCAAAAATATATAATAAATTTATAATAAATTATATATTCATTTTATTAGGATGCTCTTACATATTTTAATCATTCTTTTTTTTATAACAGTTATAAATTATTATAAGTATTTTAAGAAATGGAAATGTCTATGAAATCAAATTATATACTCTTAATGAAACTGTATGATAATATTAAGTATATTGATAATAAAAAAAAGTCTTGTAATTTGAAAACTACAAGAGAAACAGTTTTTAATTGAAGTTGTCTACTGTATTTATTAAAATGTTTAGTTATGTCCAAGGATAAATAATTTCAGTTAAAATTATTTCAGTTAATATTAAAATAAATTTATACAGTTGTTATAAAGCTTTGAAATTTTTACTACGATTTCATTTTTGTGAATATTTTCATATTTTACCGTGAGCAAATTTATACAATAAACTTAATTTTGTCTAAACCTATATGAAGTTCTACTTTTACAATATAATGTGTTATGAATATTATGTACATGAATAAATGATATATTAATGTATTTAATCATTGACCTATTAGTATCTTAATTTAACTTTTTTTATTACCAAAAAAAATTTTTAAAACATATTTTAGTATTGTTACAATAATTTATCAAAAATTTGATAAGCTTTTTATTTAATATACCCTATTAACAAAAACTATTTTTATATACTTCAACAACTTAAAGGAAGTAAATGTAGAAAATAAATTTAATAATATTACAACAATATCTGTGAATTAGGAGCTTCAATAATGACAAATATGTCTTATTTTGGCTATAGTGAAAATTTGCTCCAATTATAAATTATGAAACTTTTTTTGGATAAAGCCAAATTTACTTACATTTTGTTTATAAAATAACATTAATAAATATGTAAACTGCTGTACTATATAAAATTATTAACACATTGTACAATTATTAAACTTTTATGCCTGTATATATAAAATTAAAGCAATTAATAGATGACTTATGCAACATAATATCAAACATAATATGAAGAAATGTAATTTCTTACCGACGACTGTAATGGAAATTAAAAAACTTTAAAGTTCTACGTTATACAGAACTAAACGATTAATTGAAGTAATAATCATTATATATTAAAATGGGACAAAAGCATCAGATCCTTTCCAAAATAACGCAACTTCATTAAAGAACCCAGGGATTGAATAGTTGAATTATAAAAGACAAAATAAGTTTAAAAAGGATGGATAAAATAAAAAAGTGCCATCTGAAGATGAGGTATCTCTTATTTTTCTTCATTTGTACGGACGTCTCACTCTTTTTTTTTACATTTCGATTCATTTGTAATGAAAGATATTTACTTCTGACAGAATTCTGCTTATCATTTTTTTTCTATTCCTCAATTTGTCTTTTTCTTTATCTCTTACAGTTTTAACTACTTAAGAGTTTCAACAGTACAAACGGCATTGAGAATTTCTATGTATTTCACGTATATTTTTAAAAAAGACATACAAAGAGAGAGAGATAGAGAGATAGATAGATAGATAGATAGATAGATAGAGAGAGCGAGAGAGCGAGAGAGAGAGAGAGAGAGAGAGAGAGAGAGAGAGAGAGAGAGTGGCCCATTGAGAAAGAGTGGTAGGGAAGCGCGGGATCAAAACTTCAACTAAGTAGATCTACTTGAAATTGTTATTACACTCGACTGAAATTCTTCTAATAAAAACAATCACAAAAATTGCGGTATATAATATGCTTAAATATTAAGATAATTAATTAAATGCTTAAATATATTCAAAGAATAGACCCCTTCTTTATTATACATTATAAAAATTATCATTTTTACAAATTTATTCAAATGCTTTTGAAATTTTAATAGAACTCTGATTGGATTAAAAAGAAATTTTTATATTTTTCTTGTACAATTTTAGTTTTGCATTGCTACAATTTTCTTTTATTATACAATCAACAATGACATTAAATTATTTGAAAAATGAATAAACCGTAAAAACTGTTCAATTCATTGTATAAGTTTCAGTTATAAAATATTTATAAATTAATAATTGAGTAAAATTTTCAGAATTTCTGAATAACAACATTTTTTAGAAAGTTCAAAAAATCATAACTTTATGTATTTATATATGGTTGAAGTATAGTGTTAAAGTATATTAGAACTCTCATTATTAACTGTTACTTCATAAAAATTATTTTTATTCTAGTGAATTTTTTCTATACTATTCGTTTATGCCGATTTTGTTATTGACATCGACATGTTTATTGAAGAATGAATAAATTTATTAATAGAAGTGAGTGAGTGTAATTTTTATATCATGCAATGAATATTTTTAAAATGAAGATATTAATTTTATATTATACAGTTTCTATTGTATTCTTCATATGACTATAGAATAATATTTATGTTATATACGAAATTGCAAAATAATTATAGCATTTCCTTGTTATAATTATTACCAATTTGGGTACAATGAATGTAAATATTTTTTTTAATAATTCATCTTAAAGTCACAATGATTGTTCGAGAAGTTTTTACTTATTTATCTCTAAAAAGACTAGATCAATGTTATATTTATCTGTCATATTATATCTGTATGAGTTAATTAGATATTGGCGTTGATAATGTAAACAATTTTATGTAAAGAAACAACTAGATTGAATTAATATATCGAATTGTTTATATGTAATTGCCAAAGTGATACATTTAATTCATCTATTTTTGCCCATTATTTTCTATATATTTATTATTTGTAATAATTATTTATGTAAAATTATGCATTATTATTGCACGAATATTATTCTAATTTAATGAATTCGTTTCAATAATAATTAGAAAAATTGAGAAGTTGAGTAGTTATGTGCTCATATTTAAGTATTTACCAAATAAAATAAGATTGTTTTTAAAACAAAAATCTGAATTTATTTAATGAATATTTAGATTAAAATCTCTCAATTCCATCAATAATCGATTTTGCATTTCTTTAATTCAAATGTAAGAGATCACTTTAAAATAATTAAGATACATTGTATTTTATTCAATTTTTAATGTACCTTTCTGAATAAGACATTATCAACCCTAAGACCGAAGAAACTAAAACAAAAGTTGTTGCCAATCTCTTTAAGCTGTTTTACATCACCTTGATGACTAAACATTTGCTTCGTTCCTCATTTCTATCCTACTGTTTATTTTTTCTTCTCTATTTGTCTTTCTCTCCTGATCTCTTACTATCTTCTTCTCATTGTTACTTTTTCTTCAATAGTATCCCATACCAATCGATCCTTCTCCTTTTCTCTTGACCGCGCAAAGAAGCAACCAGCCATTAATTCCGAAACATGGGAACAAAGGTTTTACCTGGATATATATAACCTTCCCCTTCTTCCTTTACTCCCTCTCCTTATCTCGCACTCTCTTTTTACTTGCTCTGCTGAGGCCCTTTTTCGCATCTTCATCTTTCCATCGAGCTCTTTCTTGGTATTACCAATATTACTAGTTTATGCCGCCCATTCGTCCAAGCGCATCCTCTCTCGTACCCCCTTTCACCCACTCACACCATCTCGCTCACTTACTCTCTCTCTCTCTCTCTCTCTCTCTCTCTCTCTCTCTCTCTCTGACCCCCTTCCCGCTCACTTCCTCTTCATCTTGCAATATAATACTGCGAAGAAGTTTGCCACTGAAAGAGAAAGACAGAGGTTTAGTGAGAGGAGATCTGGGGTGGGGAAGGTAGAGAAGGAGAGCTGCCGTAAACGCCTTGCAACCTGTTCTGCCTGCGGCTTAGTTTCTCTTTTCCCGCGGTAGCAAGGAGCCTCCTATCACAAGGTACTTTACTCTCCTCTTTCTCTCTACTTCTCTCTCTCTCTTTCTCTTTCTCTTTGGCCCCCTTTTTCTTCTACCCCCCCCCCCATATATATATATATATATATA
>NW_011948422.1:415520-488322 GCF_000503995.2 Ceratosolen solmsi marchali
TCTTTCTAGATTACTTGCTCTTTTCAGGTACACGCGTCCAGAGTGGCGGATGCGCCTCCTGCCTGGAAGCCAACGGCGAAAGGAAACGGGCTGCTTCGTGAAATACAGGATATAACGGAAGGACTCGAAGCATATAATGTAGATGGGAAGGGGGGTGAGAGGAAGGAGAGCGAGAGAGGAAAGATATGTAAGCAGCAGCAGACCTGAGACAGGCGGCGCGCGCCTACAGACTCCGTGTAAGCTCTCCTTGTCTTCGTCATCGCCGTCTCTCTCTCCCTCATCCCCTCTCACACTCTCTCACTCACTCTCTCTCTCTCTCTCTCTCTCTCTCTCACACTACCCGCCCTTTCTTTCATTTGCTCATCCTGTTGTGCACGATTGACATTAATATTCTCTGGTAAAGTCAGTCGTATTCTCTCTTTAGGCGTGGTCAGCGTTGTTCGCGTCAATGTTGTTAGCCATATATTCTCTTAGTTATATTAGCTTTTCCTTTATCACCTTGAGATCATTTTTACATATATCTGTTTAAGTATTCAGGTTTGCATCTTCTTTTGCTTTTCTGCCTTTTTTCTATTTTTATGTTCAGGTTGATTGCAAATTAAAGTTTTATTTAATATAGCAGTTATCAAATTTTATAGTTTTGTCTTTTGATCGCAACATTTTAACTATTAAATGTTTCAGATTATTAGTTTTTAGTGTTATAATTTACTTCTGAAATTTCACATCATGAAAATTTATATATTTTTTCATAATATCATTTATAATGAGAAGTATGGTTATCTATATAAAAAGACGTATTATAATTCAAATATAAATAAAACGAATGAATTAATTAAACGGAATTTTTAAATTATTTCATATTTCTCGCGTAAAGGAAATAACGAAAATAATTAGAATAAATTTTATATTTAAAAGGCATAAAAAAATAATATAATCATTATAATAGTATTTCTCTTACGTAACTAGAGTACATATATATATATATATATATATATATTTAAATATCAGTTCCTTTTGTATATATTATATTATATGGGCAATGTTTTAAAATTTATAATATGAATAAAAATTTTGAACTATGTATATTATTTTTTTCTAGTTATCTATTACAAAAATATAATATTAATAGAACATGATTGTTTCATTACAATTAATTAGTTAGATTATACCTTTAAGATTAGAAACTAGAATAGAAAGAATAGAAAGAATATGAACAAAATGATAGTTGAACATTTTATTTTTTGTGAAATTATCACCGCTAATTTACGTAGAAATATTAATTATTTTGATGCAATTTTTTTTATTGAATTTTCTGGTCTATGCTGCAAATTTCATTTATATGCATTTATTTTAATTTGAAAGATTGAATGTAAACACGCAATAAAGGATTTAAAGAGTAAGGTAAAATATGTTCATAACAAGCATCTTTGCGTAACTTCAACTCGGTATTATTTAATGAAGAATTAAAGAATTACTGACCTTGTTTATATATAGTAAACAGATAAAACTAAAATTTCTAACAGCTTACATTTTTTACTATAAACAATTATTATTAATTTGCTAATCTGATTAACATACAATTCTATCATTACAGTGGAAGTATGCATTTTTCTAGATACATCTACATTCTGTATGAAAATTGATTTGTATCATATTTTATTACGAATTATATAATAACGTCGATTTTTTTTTAATTTTTATACATACATACATCATAATACCTCAAATATTAACATATTAAACTAACATACAATGGATCTATTAAACATATTCTAGGATTATATTATAGTTTGTGTAATTAATTGTAATCTTAAACAAGCATATAAATGTAACAAATCAATTGTTCTCTTACAATTCATAAGTGTCAAAAAACAAAAGAGAAAAAGTGATTGTTCAAAGGCTCATAAATTAGTTATGGGAACCATTGGTCTGAACATGATTCTGCCAATCATCCTTTTCAAAATTAAATATCAAACAAAGGGGACCCGTAATCAAACATACGTACTCTCTTAATAAATTATTTTCTTGTAACTATGAAAGTATAACGCCCTACGTTCCTCGTCTCTCTCCGCAATTTCTCCCACCACACGTTTCATTCTGCGTTTTTTGTTGCACTTGACTGGCGTAGTTTTCTCGCTGAACGCGCGCACACGCGCCTGTTTTCCCCCACTGCTCACGACTCGCAGCTTCTCGGGATGCTGTTGCCACTGCCGCTTTCGATTGCCTTTTTCTTTGTTTCATCCCATCCTGCTCGCTCCTTAGCACATGTGTGTACAGACATACACACAAGCATATCTTATCCTCCTCGTCGACGTTTTCTTCTTCTTCTTCTTCTTCTTCTTCTTCGTCTTCTTCTTCTTCTCCTCCTTCTACTCCTTCTTCTTGTTATTCTTGTTCTTCTTCGTGGCAGCCACTGCTTCGTAAATATCCAGATAAACGTGTACCCGTACGCAAGCATATGCGCGCGCGCGTGCACACACACACACAAATGCACATACACGCATGCATGTATACTGAGGTTCTGGGGGAATTCATGAAACTGCCAAGACGTACCGCAACGAGTGCGTCGCTCGTTTTTTGCTTCAAGGAGTTAAGTTTACATTGTGCACACCTGAACATAATTGTGTTGGTGTTTATACAAACTCACACGTATCACACCCCTCAGCTACACACACGCGCGCACACACACACAAACACCCGACACATACACTTATGCAGAAGCACAACACTTATACTTTTTTTTTTACGCAAACTACAAATTACAGAATTCATAGTATGTAGCTACTGAAATTTGTTTTCTCTGGTTAAGATAAGTTCTTCAGTTTTCAGAGTTGAATGCTACTTTTAGATACACTTTTGTTTTTTATCTATTCTCGTATCTATATTCATCAGTTAGAGAAAATTATTATCTAATTATAATCCACTTTGATTACAGTAACTTTGTAAAAGTGAAGAATTGTCCCAGTCTTGGAATAATTTCATTTGTCTTTTGCTTAGTTTCTTTATAAAGTTTAGTGTTAAATTACGCATTCATACGCAAAAACATTCAATAACGTTTAAGATTAATTACGTTTGGTAATTAAATACAATAATCTAGAAGATAAATTAAATAAATATAATAGAATATTTATATTTATATATGTATTTACATACATTTATAAATATAATAAGATAATTACAGTGATTGTTTACTTGCAAATGGAATTTTTTAATATTTTTTTGAATCATGATTATCTTTCATATTTGCTTATCGTTTGATTAAATATATTGTGTTTTATTTAGAATGATAGAAATTCTAAAACCTTTCTAATGAAATTCTTTCTACAAAATGATGCTGGAAAATCTCAACAAGAATTTTATCACCCAGGGACTATTCTAATAGAATCGCTAATATAAAGTAGTATGAAGTTCTCTTTATGAAATTTAAATGTACTTATGAAATTATTTAACTTCCTTATTATAGAAAAGTTCTACAATTAATTGTAATGATCTTCTTGCATATACTTAATGTTTTATCTACAATAAAATCAAGTTTTTTCGAACAATGTACATCAAATATATAAACAAGCAAACTGATTGAATGAGAATACATAAAAACGCGAAAAATTTCATTCATTAATATGAATATTATAATATTAAAATATCATAAGACTGAAAGAATATACGAAGTAAATGAATGAAATGAATTAACATTTTACAATTTCTCTTAAAATATTACAAAATGTAAAATCGCATAGATTTGTAGTAATAATTGTTCTTTTTTTTTATTTACATAAAACTATCATCTATAGGAGAGTAACAAGCTTAAATTACGTACGTAAAAACCAATGCAATAAGAAATTGAATGCTGGAATATAAAAAGTTTCAATTTCCCATACCTTTTATCCTACCCCTTTGAACTTAACTTTTCAAGTAACTTTTTTTTTTTCAAAAAATAAAGAGAAAGAAAAATCCTATTTGAAAGCGAAAAATACTAAGCGTGACAGTCAAAGAAAAAATATCAAAGTACCAAAGTCCGTAAAAGAAAAAAACCGGTAAATGTATCGCCGAAAAGGAAGAAAATAGTGGTCTATGAAAAAAGTAATACACAAAAAAGCGTTAGGAGTACCTCGACAATTTGACCTGCTGCCATGAGCATAACATACAGCGATGTATTTTAAAGTACTGACATAATACTTTGGTGTTGATTCATAAAGTGACTTTTTCATGGCGTACAAAACGAAATTTATATTTGTTTTTTTTTTTTTAGAAAAAAAAGTAAAATAAAAATCTTTATTAAACTTAACAAGGTTTTGGAAATTTCAAAGATCATGAGAATCTTTTAATATATTCAGTGATATAAATATTAACCAAATGCTTCGATTATTAATATGAATTATTTAACTAAATTCTTCTGAGAAGTATTTTTCAATTACAATTTCTGTCTAATATGGAATTATATTTCGAATATTGGTGAAAGTTTGATTTAAAATAATTATTATTATACTCGATAGGTTAGAATTACAAAAACAAGCGGTTTAAAAAGAATATTTTTATCATTCTAATCAATGACATAATCAAATTCAATTTATAAAACAATGACTTTGGAATGTAATATATATTTCATATATAATGGCAGTTATCTACTACATATGCATTTGAACAAGTGTTCGGATCATATTAGAAATACTTATTTCAAATCTTTGATACATCGACATACATTTCAGGTTAATATAGATAGTATCAACACTGATTTGATCAAAGTCAAAGATATTCAATCAGATTTAATTGAATGAAATTAATCAATTTATAATCATACTTAAATCGAAGTGATTGAAAAGAATTATTTAATAACTTATTCATTAGCAATCGCATATATTAAATTAATTAAAACATCATTTTTATTTATTCTTAATCGTATAATATATATCTCTTACACAATAATATTTTATCGAATTATTTTATTAATTGTAATTATCTAATTTCATTGAAATTTAACGGATATATTCATAAATAATGATTATATTGATAAATAATTTATTTTAAATGATATTAATATAATGACTGATGTATAAAGTAAAATAAAAATTAAGTATAAATATAAATATAATCAGTATTGAATCAGAAATTCCTTATTAATTATAAAGTTTTGACAATAGTTTATCATTCAGAATATATTTTCTATTGTTGACGTTTGATGATGCAGGCTAACGGGAAAAATTTGCATTTATTAATTCTTAATTAAAGAATTAAGCGAATTAATATTAACACAATTACTAAATACATAAGAATTTTCGAAGATTTAGATTAAGAAAGTATAGAGTATTGTCATTTTTATTTTGTAAATCGGATGAACTTTTTATTCGAAATTATTCTGAATGTCCAATCGTGTAATTATTTTTATCCATATATTATATGTATGCTAACAAAATTTTAAAAACGAATATAAATTGCGGCTCCAGGTGTTACAATAAAATATTAACAAAAAAATGAAATTGGAAAATCATTCACACATTGTAATTGATTTATTTATTCGTTGGTGTAAGAATTTGTTCAAAATCTTTAATACTCATCGATGTTTGCGCCATCGTATGTTAATACTGTATGTATAAATAAGCATTGTTATATAACTTTATTTTAATTTTCCTTTATTAATACACATATACATTGATATACATTAGAAATAATATTATATATCTCGTTAAAGATTTTAAGGTTCTCATAAATATTATATGCTGCACGTTTTATAGTTATGCAATGAACTTTTTCTCATACAAGTCATTATTGATCAGCTTTTAAATTCATTGATTAATGCTTTCACTTGAATACTTTTATGAATGGCAAATGAAATAATGTCCGATACGGTTTAATTATATCACTCGAATATAACGACATATTGGTATTATAAATTATTTATCAAATAAATGATAATGAAACTAAGTCGTAAAATAATGAGTGTGCGCATGCATTTGTAAACTTGGATAGGATCGTTCATTTTGTTTTAGCAGCTACTCCTCTCTCTTATTAATTGCATTTATATTTTTGTTAATTATGTTGCAAATTAAATCAATAGTTTTTTTGGCCTACTACGAGAACCGTCGGAGCTGCGAATCAAACTCTGTTTGCACAAAGTTTAAATGGGTCGAAACAGACACTTGTCAAGTAATCGCGAGTATATTAACACTAACGAGCACTTCAGGTAATTAAGAAAAAAGAAAAAAAATACAAATTCTAATTACTCCTTATATCGGAAAAGTTGAATGTGTAAGAGCGATATGTTGCACAAGTTGGAAAGGTCGAGTGGCTCAATAATCCCTTCGAACTTGTTAAAAACAGCGATTAATAGGAAAGGCAGTTGCCGTGCGAGGAAGGGCAGCCGAAGGAAAAAGCGACGCGCCCAATTCGGGATTCGCGACTTCCTCAATCGTGCAACCGGAGCTCGCACAAAAGCCAAATCGCTCGTCGGCCGATGCCCCGGCCATAGGAAATGGGCCAATATTCGAGCGACCACGCGAGCTTCCGCTTATTCGCGAGTCAGCCAGCGGCCTATAAGCACGTACGTCGCAAGTACCGTACACGACAGAAAGAGAGAGAGAGAGAGAGAGAGAGAGGAACGTACGGACAGATGATACGCAGGGCTCGACGACGGGTCGAGGAAAGAGTCATTGAAGAATCCAGTGACATGCGTCCGGATGGCCATCCCTATTCAAATTCACCTCCGCTCAACTATAGGCAAGCTGTTGCTAGTATCGCCTCGCTCGCGTGATGATAGACCAATCGCCGCAAACATTCTACATACGCGCATGTACGTACATGCATACGGAGCATTCCGTGCAGCGATTTCTGCGCGCCATTTCTCTTATAAGTGCACTTTTATTGAGGTCCGATTAGCAGCAGCACTTGTGTCTGGCTAGGTACATTAGCTTGAAAACTAAGCATCCTTTCTATTATACAAGTACGTGGAAGAATGCATGAAATAGTATTGGTGTAACGGTCATTTAAAAAAAATGACTCTTTATTAAATCATTTACGGTGCGCATTAGTACTCCTGACATAGCGCATTTGCAGGTGGTTTGCAAAGGAACTTGAGTCGTACTAAAGCTTCCTCGAGGTGCTCATCTAATGGATAGCCGACAATTTTTATAAGCTAATTAGCTGAAACAGTAAGCATCGTAGGCACAGCGGAACGGGCATGAAATGCTTTTAATAAATACGCACGCGCTGCAGTTTTAATAACTAAAATGGCTTTTTACGCATAACGCAAGAATTTTAATTTTTAATTGAAGAAGAAAAATAGAGGAAGAAGAAGAAGAAGAAGAAGAAGAAGAAGAAGAAGAAGAAGAGGACGAAGAGGGGGAAGCAGAAGAAGTAGGCGCAGTAGAAGAAGGAATTTTTAATGCTAAATTATTTTTCAATTATTGATCCTCTAAAAATTCCGGACGCGCTACCACGGTCGATCGATTCTTATCATAGTCAAACTTTAAGAATTTCTACTTTTTACCAAGAGCACTCAACAGCCGGACGCAGAACATCCCTTTACCATGGCATATCACGCTCGCACCTTCTAGGCATTTCACTCTTTCTTTTACGAGAGGGTCAGTCGGCTCGCACGTCTGCGGAATTCATTATAATTTCGTTCGCATGTTTCCAGCCAGTAGGGTAACAACACATTGTGCGAGCTCGCGTGGTGAGAAAATATGCTCGTAGTTACACGACAGCGAGCCCCGATACACAGAACTGGCGTCAGATCAATGCTGTTTTTACGTATTTGAAGGGTGACGGTTGTATTCCTCGGCTCCATAAGTTTTCCTTCCAAGGTTATTGTTATTACGGATGGCCATTGGCCGGTCGGATATGTATTTGGAGAACATCGATATATGTCAAACGTATATCTCTTAATAATGCTTGACTATATGTGAATATATTTATTTCAGATCACTTTATCATCAACGTACGTGTGAATCACAAAATCACAAACAACATTATTTTCTGCTCGTGTGTGAAACAAAATAAAACAAAAATAAAAAATAAAAATAATACGAATAGTATTATAAACAAATTTGTATTCATCGGTTTCAGTACTATAAATCTGAATATATATATATATATATATATATATATATATGGTTTTACAAAGTGATTATTAGATATATTAATAATAATAACGTAGGAATTTGATAAATGGACACAGCATGGACCTTTCAGATATAATGTGCTATGCATAGAAATATTCAAAATACGTGAATTATTATGGAAGTATGTAGTTTGAATATTTTAATTTTTTAATTATAAAATTATTATTTATCATTTTACATGTACTTTGCATTCATTTGGTAAAACTTTACACGTTACAGCGATAAGTCATCAGAATATTTTAACTTTTATAGGTAGTTTTTCATTTTCTTCTATTCACATTAAAGATAATATATATATATATATATATATATATATGTATGACACTTGAAAAATTCAATTAAACGTCTGAATTCCTAAAAATATTCAAAGATCATTAATATAGCCCGTAAAATTAGCGTATAATTAGTTGATGAACATATTGTCGAGTTTGTAAATGAAAAACACAGAACGTATATTTGGCCGGTGTCGAAATATAACGGATATATCATAAATCACTTAAATTTCAATAAGTGAAGTTCGAAAATTATAATGTAAATTTGCATTACCTTTCGTAAAATATTTATCGAAAAATATTTTCATGGGATATAAAAAGAATCTTAGTCTTCGCAAATTCACTACATTAGCATACAAAATAGAGGAGGTAATATCTGATGAGATGAAAATCAATTTTGAATTAAAATCATACTTCATATCGCCATGAATATTAATTGAAGATAAATTAGAAGCTATAGAATCATAAAAAGCAATCATATGAAATAAATAGGGGACAGCATTAATAGGATAGTAATAACATTAACTTGATAATGTCACTAGGAGACATATGTTTGCCAAAATTACGATATAAAAAGGAAAGTTAAAAATCAAAATTCTTTTTCAGTAACCTACACTAAGTTTATATTATCTCAATATTTTCTACGACATTTAAATGTATTCAGTGTCAATATCAAAGTTTCGTTTCTCTTATGAATGCATAAAATATGATCATTAAGAAACAAGCATTTGTTGTCGAACATTTATTATACTCATCATTTACTGATATAATTTTTTGTTAAAATGCAACTCGTATCGCAACTTTATCGCCGCGATAAATGTCAATAATATTTTGAGTTTTGAATAAACATTTTCAATATAATTTATGTAGCACTTGATATTATATTGCTGATTCTGTTTCGAGAAATGTAGGTCACACTTTACCAATAAAACGCGCAACGAATGACAAAAGGATAAATTATTTTTTCGCATTTATAAAATCTACAATAATTATACAACAATGAAAATGAATTAATAATCAAATGCAAGCGCAGTTATTTCTATTCAAGAATGGCCTCAGTTTTTACGCGCGGCACTAAAAGCCGTGAATTATAATACGTTTGCCAAAGCTTCGAGAAGCAATACTGCACTTTCTTAAAAAGTTAAATTAAAAATGAAAAATCAATTTTCTGGCGTATATGTAAAAGGATTAAAAAAAAAAAAAAAAAAACAAGAAAAAGAAAAAGAGATTAAAAATTTGAGGCAAAAACAGAAACAAACTGCCATACATAATTCTTTCCGCAATTCTTTTTCAACTTTTAACGTTACTTAAAGTTTTCCGTGGCTCGCTTACCGTAAACCAGCTCTTTGAAAAATTTTGCGAGCACCCGCGAAGCAAACCCTTCCCCGCCCCACTGCCGAATAGTGAATAAAGGGCCTAGAAACTTGTACTCACCCTCGCATAACAGCAAAAAGGCAAGACAAATAAATAAGAAGCGCTAGAATGAGAGGATGAAGACGAGGATGAATAAGGGGAAAAAAGGAGCAAGAGCGCCTGTAATTGAACGGAATCACGGTGGTTCCTCCATTGCAATAGCAGCAGAAGGTAAACTTATTCTTTCTTTTTATTTCCCTTTCATCTACGAAATTGAGATCAAACAAATTGTATGCTTGGTCGAGTCGATCGCGACTAAGTCTGGACCTACGGCCGGAACAGGGGGTGAGGGCGAGAGTGGGGTTAGTTGGGGGGGGGGTGATCAAGCTAAGAGGCCACCTGGCCGTAATTTTTAGCCTTTCGTGTGAGCGCGGCTTTGTAAAATCCAAACTTTCCAATGCGCCGATAATGACGTACATTTCTTCAATAATCAGTCCTAGTTTATGTTACCAAAACTTACTTCAGTAATCATGACAATTTACTTTTATCGATTCCCTTCGTTCTTTCTTTTTCAGCTACAAATACGAAAGGAAATTGTTTTCTAGTTTTGCTCGAAAGATAGAATGGATAATTAAATGGTCAACTAAAATCTAATTTCATAAATTATACCGCATTATTTTTATACGTTTTTTGTCCTTTAGTCATACTCAAGAGTACAGAAAAACTTCATGATTTTCAATAACAAATCATCATTTTTGAAAAGTCACAATGTTCATAGAACATGGTAAGTGTATAGTCAGTCAGACACTTACCGTTAGTTTTTGATAGCTGCACGTCATTTATTATTAAAATTTACTGTACTTTAATTTAGCTTCAGTTAATATACTTACTTTTATTCTATCGTATGATCATAATTGACATTGTTGATAAAAATCCTTCGATTTTTGTAATTGTTATTAATATTTTCTATATCTATATTTATATGGGCACGCAACTTATATACTTTGTATAAGAATAATTTCATACAATATTTTTAACAGCCACTTTGATCGTTCTATTTTTGTTATAGCACTTAAAAAATATTGTTATAAATAAAATTATAAAAATAACTACCCTATTATATTTAATTTCAATTATAAACATTTAAAATTCATATTTCTCTGGTATAACACAAAAAGTTTACTTAATTATGCATATTTGAACAAAATATTGTTTTTAAAAAATACCAAAATTTTTTTCATAGTCTTTCAAATTTAAATAATAAAATATTTCTTTAATTAAATTCAGCAGCTTTTTAATATTTATAATTTATAATAAATGTTTTGCCTAATATTATAATTGGTTAATTATATTGCTGAAAAATGTTTTAAAAATAAAATTGAAATCATATTATTCAGGTTAGCCCCATCCGTCACTTGATGCTTTTGAGTAAATAGAGTTTGTTTCTCTATTTCCATTGACATTGAAAATAATGAAACCGTAACTTATATTGCTGAATAAATATTATTAGTAAATTGTACTTCAATTATATAAATAAATGAAATTAATTGTAATATTTATGACAGTTACAATTGTAAATAGCAAAAGTAAGCAGTTAAAATGATTTATGTGCGATTGTAACATTTCTTTTTAAGACAGTAAATAATTAATTACTTTTAACACTTGTAATTATCCAAGAAACTAATGTGTAATTTACAAAATAAGTAAGCAATTGACTCTTATCGTATTCAAATATCTGATCGACATTTTACGATATATAGAGAGATAAAATGGATAGGAAGAAAGAAAAAACCTTGTATATCCAAAGTATTTATATCCCTCTCTCTCTCCCGCTCACTCTCTATCTCTCTCTCTCTCTCTCTCTCTCTATATATATATATATATATATATATATATATATATATATATATATATATATATATATGCTACGAAACTTGTACTCGTTCCTATCTCCATTTCTTATTCTTCTGTAAAAAAAAAGGCATCTCCTTAATTGCTTCAACATTTATTGCGATTTCAATTTAGTTCACAACGGAATCTACGTAAGGATGTGTGATTTGACTCTTGGTACTTGAATTAGCTAGTTCACGCATCATTTAATTACTGATTTCCTTTAATTTTCACGACTACGCATGCACGAAATAAATCAGAGTATATAATAGGAAGAGACTTTGAAAGTCTCTTCCGACACTTTAATTCGATCCTGACACTTGATGCACAATTCGTTAACAATAGCGCGACAGAAATGAAAGGAAATCACGAGTCTTTATAAAACACAAACTATTATCCAATGAACCCTGCGTGAAAGAAAGATTTTATACATACATTTGTTTATAAAATTAATATTTATGCTAACGATATCGCTCTTTTTTAAATATACGTATAGATGTTTTAGAATATTTTGTTAAAAATATGCACTCAATAAAGGCGAAGGAATTATCAAAATGCTGTTGTATAATTTTAAAATGTTAATTTTTTTATTTTACAAGTCATTCGAATAAATTTTTATATGTATAGTTGTTGAAAAAATTTATTAGAGTGCTCAGAAAAAATAAAACGTTCTTAATTATAATAAGATTTATTTTAAGTAATATATACATATATAATAATTAGATTTAATTACAATTTAAATAATATAATTATTCTTGTTACGAAGAAGTAGTTATTGCGAATGGAATCATTAATCAATAGTTGAACTTTCTAGCATCAAATAATTATTTGTTATAAATTTTAAATTAATGCTTATTATATTTTGAAACACTTTGTTGAGATGAATTTTTGAAAGACCAACTATATATTATATCAAATAAAAAATATTTATTAATTCTTTGATTGATTTATCTTGATTTATTGCGAATGTTTTTGGAAACTAAATCTCTGAATTTTATTATTTGAATTGGAAAATTTATTCTATGAAATCTGCTTTAAAATTTGGCTGTATTAAACCTAAATTTCAAAAGTCAAATAAACATATATATAACGATGAATTACAAATATTTTAATTAGACTATTATACATACATTGAAAAAATATTTTATTCTCTTGTCTATATTTTATCTATTTCATTTATCCATCTTACATTATTATTATAAATATAGTTATTATTAATATCTCTAGCAATTCTTTTTCTGTTAAATAACTGTTTTTCATCCAATGCTCCTTTGTCTTTCACAGTTACTTACAACTTTTTTATGCGACATCTACATCTCTTTCCAATATGTTCACATACTTTAAGATGTTTACATCTAGTTTATATGGCTCTACTTTTTGAATGTTTCAAAAAGTTTTTTAATATCATTATTTTCGTACGTTTCGTATTTCTCTATAAGTATCCTGGTAACATATACGGCTCTTTATTGCATTAAAAGATTTTTTTTTTAATATAATATATTTGAATTACTAATAATATTTTCTTCTTGAAATTATAATAAGTTATTTTATTGATTTTTCTTAATATAATATGTATTATATCTTATTATATAATATTTAGATAATATATATGATTCGTTATATATTTTTATAATATTTTTAAAAGAGAAAAAATTAATTGGTGGAGAATTTGAAAATTAAAATTATTGACTATAATATAAGCGAGTAGAACTTAATTTTTTTAGCATCATTAGCATTTAAAAACTGTTTTCATAATTAATGATTTCATTTTTTTATTCTATGGGTTATTTTATTTTTTTTTTTTCAATAGATTATTTACTTTAATATTATCTTTAAATAATGGTTTAGGTACACTGAATCAAGATATGCTTGAATATGTATAGATTTAAAATATAAAGAGTATGAATTGTTTAAATTACAATTTATTAAATATAATTTTAAATAAAATCTAAAGTATGTTTCAGCCGTGAAATATAATATTAATTAAATTTATGATCACAGAGTTTTAATTCGATTGTAATGCAAATAAAATGTGCGAAGATAAAATAAAATAATATAATTTTCAATCGTTATTTAAACTTATTTACAATTAATGCAACTATTGCTTCACATACCACGTGCGCACTCACACACACGCACATACGCATACACGCGCAAATATATATATAGATATATATATATATATATATATAATATACATATAGAATTATTGAAGAAGAATTTGTATGAAATTATCGAAATATCCAAACGAATGTTAGAATTATAAAGTAATTTGGAAATACGGAAATTCAATTATGATCAAAATAATATGTAGTATTTGAATATAGATGTTGAAATATTTGAATCGATCACTGATCAATTTGCTAGTTAATATATTAAATTTTGATAATATCAAAGCTTACTATAATCAGTTGTAAAATTATCCGTGCCCTTTACTGCTTTGATACCTAATAATTCTTATAATCTAACCAATTGTAAATCATATAGAATAAGATTATTCTTAATCTAAATTGAATTGATTAAATTTATTCGCGTAAAGAGTATAAAATTTCCAATAATTATTCATGCAAACCGTCTAAACGTGGAATGTACCAATGAAGTTACACGTGTATCAACAGTTAATGTAGAATTTTATTATCGGCATAACGTCAAGACTTGGATACAATTAATAATAATAATAATAATTACTCTTTATTAAAATATACTGAAATTAATTTTTTTCAATTAAGAAATTAACAAATAAGAAATAATTCCAAGAGCGCCTTATAATTGCAAATGAAGACCAAAGAGGGAATTCAAAAACTTTCCTCATATTATAGATAATTTCTGTTTAATGATATAAATAACGTAATTGAAATTGAATTTCAGATGAATGAGTGTAGACGATATGCATTTATGTAGGCACATGTATAAATATTTAGCGAGATTGTCTAACTCAAATTGCAAAATATTCTACAATTCGCCTCGATAAAAGTAATTTAAAAAATATTTCCTCATATATATTTTGTAGCAGTTTTTAAAAGAACTCGGCGCTGCTTCAGAGGCTCAAATATTCTTTCAACTTTATTTACTTATATGGAAACTAATCATTATAAAAATCATCGTAAATAAAGCCAAGGAAATATTTTATCTCGTAGATCCATAGAATAGTTATAGAATTTGTATTTTCATGTTATTTTACTCGAATGATAAATTTACTTATGGCTTTTTATTGAAGAAAATGCCGCACATGGTACATTTCTGGCAAGCATCGAAACATATTACCTTGTACGAGGAAACTGATAAGAGAATATTATTCGTCCACTAAATCCTTAAATAAATGGAAAGGAAGAGAAGAAACGGAGCTCTTCCGCGATTTAATTCAGGGGCCATATAGAACAGCAGGAACAAGGTAAACCGAATATCCCAGTGCGCAATCTACGTGGACGGATGTTAATGCAAAGAGCTCCTTGAAGTGGCGCGCCTATATCTGGACCGCCTTGATGCAGAACTTGTCCCCCTTCGTCTCCCAGGATCATATATGAGCAAACGAAAGAAAAAAAGGGATGTTACAAGGAGATAGAGAGAGAGAGAGAGACGAAGACAGAGCCAGAGAGAGAAAGAGAGAGAGAGAGAGAGAGAGAGAGAGTGAGTGAGAGAGACAAGAGTGAACTAGAGAGGCTGGGAGAGCGTTGTAAAATCGAGCAGGTGCGCCTCGGCTCAGCATATACACACACGTACACTTGAAAAAACATACACGCGAGCGCACGTAAACAGAAACAGAAACATACACATACGCGCGCGCGCGTTCACACACATTCATATATATATATATTTTGACGATTAGTTCTGGACGCACGGTCGAGCAGCTCCTTCCCCATCTCCCTTCGCCGCCCGAGATAAAGACCCACTCCCCGGCAGCTCGAATGCGCTCGTTTCCTCCTTCCTTTCTCCGACGTTCTCTCGATTTCTTTTAATCTCATTCCCCGCCGTGCCTTTTATTTTTTGTCGTACCTCAGCGTGTATACCTACACATCCTTTTCCGAAGACCGTTCTCTCCGCGCTCGTTCCCCATCCCGTCCGCCAATCACCCCAATTCCCCCTTGCTCCTCCTCGCGGGCACCACTCCTCGTCCTTCCCCAGCGTCCCTCACCCTCTTTGGCTGTGAGAAGGAGCAGCAGCAGCTCCCAAGTCAAGCAATTATTATCTCCGGCTGCCCGTCCCACTGCCCCTCCATCGCCAACTTCCCTTTGCTTTTTTTTCGCGGAGCCACTGCCGGTGCCGCAACGGCCGCCACAGCCGCAGATCTTTTATGCTCCTAGCGACGCGCCGGTCGTCTCCCCCGCCCCGGCCGAGCGAGAGCTCCGGAGAACCGGGACGAGAGCGGCGGGACCGTAGGGCCCCGAGAAAGACGGCGGCGGGGGGCGGGGGTAGATAGGAAGAGGGAGCGCGGCCGCGCGCCGCCACCAACGAGTGCCGAGGGTAGAGGGGCGCGCGCGCGCCAAGGTGGACGGCCTCGACCTTGATGATGCGCGTGGTTCTCGCGTGCCCGACGACGTCCGAGCATCGGTCGAGGATGCACGAGCGATGGCGCGAGCCGTCTCAACCCCACCCCTCTCGTGGCCGCGCGATGGGAAAAATCTGCCGTCCTGCCCCCACGTACCCCCGCAGCATCGCAGCCACCCACCCATCGAGCCGCCGTCGCTCACTCGCTCGCTCGCCCTTAGCGGCCCTGTCGTATCAGCGCTCACCTAACTGCACCCGCCATAGCTTCTCCCCCCCCCCCCGGACGCGCTGAGATTCCCTGGCTGTATATCCATGTGTTCGCGTGCATGTGCGTTTGTGCGTGCGGGCGCGAGCGAGCGGTTTATCGTTATTTTCGTTTTTGCTTTGTTGCTTGGACTGTCAGATGGGAGAAGTAGAGAGCGGCTGCTCAAGTGCGGGTTTGGATGTTTACAGGTGTGCGTATTGCAGAGGAAGATGGATAGAGTATCGCGGAAGCTGCTTTTTCTCTTTGCTCCAGACGGCGAGGGAGCGGGATAGATGGCGATCACGGGGGCGGGAGGGCAGAGAGAGAGAGAGAGAGAGAGAGAGAGAGAGAGAGAGAGTGAGAGAGAGAGTCCCATAGGAGAGGAACCGGTTGCACACTGGACGCGCATGACTTGTATAGATGTTTGGTGTGAGCATCCGCGCAAGTGTTCGAGCAGTGACACTCATCTTCGATGCATCCTTAAGCTACTTTCACGTCACGATCTTGGATTTCGTTAGCAACGTCATTTAGCACCAAGAAGCGGTAGTAGTGCTATGTGTTAAAATGTTTAATAAGCTTGAAAATTTTTTATTTTCTTTAATCTTTTTAGTTTAAATGCTTAAGATCAATTACATAACATGTATTAAAGGTAAGAGAAAATGGATGTGTATCGTATAGGATAATTTTGAGAAAATCAATTCGGAAAAGTTACAATAGGATTAGTAAGCGATGGGAACATAAATGTATGTAATGGCATTCACTTCAATCATCGCCATTTAAAATTTTTTAATTTAATTTAAAATTTTACAGATTATATGTATTGTAATGAATTACAATTACATGGAATGTACTCGAGGAAAAGTTCAATGATATATCACAATATGTTATAAATCGCAAAATTTTTATAACTATAGTTTCATTGTCGACAAAATGTAATCCTATATAACTGCTACAATTATAAGATCTATTTTTTTTATTAGCAATAAATAATTTATATTCATGTGATACTATAAATCATATTCATCTTATTTAAAAAACACGATTTTATCTTACTTTAGTTTATTATTTTATTATACATTTTGTTATCTCATTAGAAGGTATAATTGAGCGTAATTTTTCTCTTCATACATAATTCGATATTAATATTATTTGTGTTAATAATAGTAGGGAAATAAACATTAGTTTGGAGTGTTAATTGAGCATTATACGTATTACACGTAAATACAGACTCCTAGAGTTACAGATCTTGAGATTTCTCCATCTCTGTTTTCTCATCCTTTTCTCTCTCTCTCTCTCTCTCTCTTCCTCTCTATCTCCCTTTTAATCTTCGCATCAGCCGTTTTTACTTATGGGAAAAAGAAATCTTGGTCCAGAGTGTTGTCTGCACGCGGGTATTCGGAATTATATGCCTTGAATATAATATGATAGGTTGAGGTGACCAGGTGTATGTATAATATTACCCACCTGCGCGTACCAAGTCCAAGACCTTGACGAGTGCTTTAATTGAATGAGTCACTTTATTAACGCATTTCATACATAGGCATGTGTGCAAGTACTTAGTATCACTAATGGTATTTAAAAAATTGGAATTTGGGAGAGGTTAAAGACAAAAAACGAGTTTAAGTAGAACGGGAGTATTATTAGCCAGACGATAATGCCGGACTACGGTTGCATAGCAGAATTTTTAAATCTGTATGACATTGATGAAAAAAAAGCAAATTTTGAGAATATTGAAAGTTCATAATAAGATTCGCCCCTATTTCAGATGATTCATTGTTTTGCAATTTACGTCCATGTAAAGATTATTATATATTATTTCGAAATTAATTGAAGAAATTATTGATGTTAAACAGATAATTTTTGTTTATATTTTGAAAGTTGATCCATTTACAAACCTTCGAAATAAGAAACAATCTACAATTTTAACAAGTTTATCGAAATTTCCGTACAGTATAGTAGATAAATCGGTTTATCAACAAAAAATAAGTTTTGTAATTATAAACATAAATTAAAATTGGTTTAATTTAAATTGGTTATTTATTATATTATTTTTCTTGTTTTTTATGCTCTACTCATTGATTAAAGGAATGCTAAATTAAAATTAAACGCGAGAAATAGTTAAAATCGTTAAGTGAAAAAATGTACCAAATGACATTATTGGAATTTCTTTAATTTTAAAGTACAATCTTGTTCTGTAAGGTAGCTGGATCTTTCTTAATTTTTTTTCTATTTTATAACTATATTTGTTAACAATGGTAGCGGATCAAAAGTTGAAATTCCTGAAAGTTTTTCGGGCTTACTCAATAGCGTCTATCAATCAGTTACCTGTCGCAGAGCATTAGAGAGAGAAAAGATGACAAAAAAAAAAAAACATGAAAGACTTTTGAGATAATGGGAATTTAAACGCCCGCGAGCATGAAAGAGATAGAAATAGACTAGGAGAGATATAGGAAGTATCAGTTTTCCTTGACTTTTTACCAAGGGATGTAATGGCTTAATAACGGTCGCGTTGCTTTAGACGTCATTTCACGAGCCGACAATGTAATAGAGATACGAGATAATGCGTCTTCCGAACACAATTCTCTTGCTTTGTGGGTAGAAGAATTCATATTCTTCAGTGCCCTCGTTGACGTAATGGTAATTCGCATGTCCTATGTGTGAGGTCGATAGAACCGAAAGTGTCGTAAAATACGTAGCGAAATTACTTCTAGAAAAGTGTGAAAATTCTTCCAAAACATAAAATGATTGATTTAATTTTGTTTATACGAAATAATATCATCGCATTATATATTTAATCAATTAATTATTTCACGTTATCAACAATTATTCAAAATTCTTTATCGAAGCTTATATAAATATCTATCTATCTAACTATAAAAAAATTAACAAATTATTTTTGTAGACTACAATAAACGTAAAGAAAAACGTATTCATTCACATGTTCTCTAAATTAAAAATATATTTTCTATTCAATAAAAATTCAAAAGGTTTTTCAATATTCTTATCTCTTTATATTGTGATTGGAAATATGTTATTATAATACTATGGTATTTATTATAACAAAACATATATAAAGTTTTTATGCATTGTTTATTGATGCATAAGTTAATTAGTTATCTTAATATGTTAATAGATCTTGAAAAAAAAAAAAAAATACATTCATTAAATAAACTAAAATAAATTACAAAATATTTTTAACTTCATTTGTTTTAAAATTCATTTATGTATGTATATTTTAGATAATTCGTTCTGCTCACATTAATCCCAAATATACTTTCAATCCTTTTTGGAGTGATTGATGACTCCATATTAATATCGCCAAAAATCAGAGAATTTCATTAATATGAACAGCAAACTCAGGCAATGTAAGAAATAGTTTTATACGGCAGACTTTTCTTAGTCATAAATCTTTTCAATAATTCGTCTAAAATATTTCTTATTGTTTTAAAATATATAATCAGATCTTTTAAATTGTTCTATTAGAATAATTATTTTTAAAAATATTTGCCTTTTATTTACCATTAATACCTAGCAAATAATGAATATTAACAATTTCGTATTATAAACATTATAATTTGAAAATTTCTAATTATTATGATTGTGTATGTGGGCGTGCGCGTATTTAATTAGTCCCTTCTGTTCTTTATAAAATACAACTTATAGGCACTAATAGATTCTACCGAATAAGATAAAAAAACGTATAGTAGTTTTCGCAAAAATTTATTTAATATTATGAACAATTAAAATTAATATCATAAAATTAATATTATAATTATATGAAGTAGAATAACATTGAAAGCTTTGCGCTAGCTTAAAGTACTCAATCAAGATTATAAAAATATATTTAATTTAATATTTATTATATTACTAATATAAATTATTTAGATCGGGTATTTTTCACCATTAAAATAAAATCAGATTCATTCGTGATAAAAGAAAGAAGATTTAACATCGATTTGCTCCATTACTTAAGAAAATTCAAAAATTTCATATGAGATTATGCAATTTAAACGAATAATATATAACTTGCGGAGTGGTTTACTAATATAAACCCATTTTCAGTGTATGTAAATTTCCTCTTTGTTGTTTATAAGCGAATACGAGTAAATCAATCGGCTTGGTTTCGACAAAATAATAAACTCGATGGAGGTAATTTAAGAAGTGAACAATTTTGTTTACTATATGTACAGGTAGAAGAACTTGTTTGCCTTATGCACAGATTTAAGGAATGCAAATTAAAAGTGCCTGAGAATAGAAGTTGACTTGGCAAAGCTTACGCAATATGTCGGAACGAAACCGTCGAAAGACCCTCGCAGCGCAGTGTACAGATGTAAATCTTAGATATAGCAGGAAGCTGCTTCCCCAATCTCTTTCTTTTCTTTCACATCCCATTTTCTTCCACTCCTTTTTGTTGATAATATGGTGTATGTTACTGAGCTCACGTGGATATACGCAAGAAAAGATTGCCCAAAAAGTCAAGATAGAACCAGCCGATACCTTATTTCGATAACGGTGAAATATCTGCTGTGACTTTACTTTCTTCGTTCATTTTTTACTTTTTACCTTATTCTTCGAACTGTTGGAATATAAAAACTCTCATCAATAAGATCTTGGATTTTAGAGAACTGCATTTGAGAGAAATATAGAGGGGTCGAGTGGGAATGAAAAAAAATTAGATAATTTATTTAAATGCTTGAGATATGATTGATGCAACACAATATAAAATTGTACTAAATAACCGACATTTATTTTTAAATCAAATATACCAAATTCGTTAAACTAGATAAGTCAAATTGACATTCTAATGCAGTTAATTATTTATTACAAACTGTACGTCACACTCTTAAACTACTGCCGAAATCTACAAACGTATATTATAATTCATTAATATGAACGATAACATTAAGAGAATTTAATAAACTTTTGAAACTTTCGATATTTTATAGAAATTCACTATTTTTCAATATCGTAAGCAAAATTCACTGGACCGTACTAGCCAACGAAAATAATCTAACGCACATATAAAGATAATAGCCGTCGTACATTGGTTTTTAGAATGTCTAACGGGTTCTTATTATTAAACAGCCTTATTTTCATACAATTTTTAAGAATAATAAGATAAGTAAAGATAACACGAATTGATCAGATTACGATCGTTCCTCGTAAACGAGTATGGGCACAATTTAGTTTACTACTTCGCATAGTCACGCATACAGAAGTTAAATCTTCGACAGCGCGTAGTGTTAAGAAGGTTTAACGGTGTGAACACAAGATAAGTATCAAGATTTGGTAATATTGAAGGAGGGTTTGAGGAGTTAAACAGGAATGATTGAAGATACGTAGATGTGAAGTGGCTATTTGAAATGAGTTGACATAGTAAATGGTAATTTTCGATGCAAAGAATTTCTTGATTTAAACTGGCTAACCTACTTACGCATTGTTTTGCATAACCGTAAAAAGAAACCGAGGATAAAACGAAAAGTCGTATTTTATAGATTTATATCTTATATGTTGTTGTTATGTTTTTTTTTCTATACACGTGCGGCTCTATGATATATATCATACACTTCATAGTAATTAGCGACATTAAATTTGAATTGAAAAATACATGCCAATTAATTGCATTCTATATATCGTCAATGATATTGAATTATCAATATAGTATTCTTTCAATACACATGCCATTCAGTTTAAACATCAACGATTATAATTTTTAATAAATATTTTGTGATAAACTTTTTAAATACACTATATTTCCAATTTTGTATTTTTATTGATCGGAGCAAAATTATTTAACTTTGTAGACTTTATAATTATATTATCTGGTATTTTAGATTAGAAAGTTCGTAATGTCATTCATATAAGAGTTTTTTTAATTTTTCTTTTTTTAACCGTACCATCTAAGACGCCCAGACATAATCTACTTTTCTTCAATTTAGTTCAATATTATGTATTTAGATTTATATTGCCTAACTTATGCGAGGAATTTCAAGGTTCTATACTAAATTTCGAAATATTATATATTTTATCATGGAGCTGCGTCGATCGATATTTTTTTATTATAAAGGCCCCATATATTTCGTAACTATTTAATAAAATTCGTTTATTGTACAATTTAATTATACCTTATATATTAGTATAATTTTCAAACATGTTATATTTATGTATCTCACATCTATTCTCTATCTTTAATTTACAAATGTCTTATCGGAGTCTATCATTCATTTTGTAATAAATTGAGCAGACAATCTTCCAAGTTGCATGTAAATGGGCAAAAGTTAATGAGGTTTTGATAATTTATTGATAAGGTTAATGTACTATCAAAGGATATGTAAATATCTTAAAACAAGTCTTATATTTTCTTTAAATATACAATCATTATGTATATTCTTCGTGAATTCAAAGAATTCATATTTATCTATAAAAATTGCTTTAATTAATTGAGCAATATTTATAGAAAAAATATTTCAATACTGACACGCGAATATAATATACTATCTCACGTAATTCAAGGAGATAAGAAAATTTTAGTTACAAAAGCAACGTTGTCAATTTAGCGCAGCTTTTTCCGCACTTTATCATAACACTCAAATCTTTTCCACGCATGGAATAAAAAGATTTTATCATAAACTTAACATTGATTAGTTAGCTTCTTTAGTTAGTTAAAGTGTTTAGAAGAGGACACTAAAAAATGAACTCCTTATCTAACGGCTTTGATTGTATGAATTTTCTCACGAGACGTGAAGCACACGCGCGCATATAGAAAACGCATCCGCGCACTCGGCGATTATATAGGGGGAAGCCTCCCTGGCTTTTTATTCCATGCTGTATCCTTTTTTCCCCTCTTTTAACTGAGTACACTTCGGGGCGATGCGCTCTCCAGATGTGCGAGTGGAGGATTACGAGAGTATCCACTGCGAGAACCGGTATCCGACAGACGTCCGGCTTCTTCCTGATTTTGCACTGCGGCGCTCGGCGACGCGCGTTGAGGCAGAAGCCCAAGAAAGTTTTGTTGGGTGCTGTGAGAAAACGCCTATACGGAATTTTCTGCGCCATCGCATGCTTCAGCTCGATGCCATCTTTGTCCTTTCTGACCTCATGCATTGAACTAAATAACCATTATGATCGTTTGATTGATATGCTTCGAGTTAACTTAAAAAGTCTGTCTTATTAATCCTTGTAAGGCGTTATATTGAATTTAAAAAAATTCATAGTTATAAAAAATCATAATGGTTAAATGTTTCACGTGAATAATTAACCATTAAACTCATTACCAATATTATTAAATTATTTAATATATAATTAGAATTGAGAATCGTGTATTAGAACTGAATATTCTTCAATGTCTGTTAAATTTTTCCATTATTATGTAAAATTTAAGTTTTAGTTTCAAATTTTTGTCGACCATAGAGAATAGGGGAGAGTCGTTAAAAAGAAAACTAATTGATAATATAATCATATTTTTATGAAACTTGGCATTTGATACATTTTCATGAATTTTTAAAATATTTTTAATTCTATTATATTTGTCAAATACTAAGTACAGTATAATTGTGTCTAATCCTCGTTATGTCTTATTCTTCTTGTGCCAGGTAAATTTTCACCTAAAAAAAGTAAAAAATTCAAAGCTTTAAATTATATTTTGATAGTTATATCTTAGTCATTTAGCCATAAAATAGGACATCAAACATTTTCATTAAATGAAAAGGATTAAAAAATTTTACAGTTTTTTTTTTGTTTTTAAACTATAGGTGGATAATGATATTGAAATTTCAAAAGTTTTACGCTCAAATTTTTAAAATGAAGTTGAAATTTTTTTTATTCAATTTAAGTTAGAAATGATATCGTATACGAGATTACCACAAGAGCATAAAATAAAGATTACTTTAAATAGTTTTTTTCAAGTTCTAGCACATACAGATCATCTAGATTTAAACGCACATAGCTAAAAATCGTGATTGAAACTGGAAAAGTTTTACTAAATGTCGAAGAACTAGAAAAATAAAAAAAATAGGAGAAAAAAAGTAGCGATGAGTAATAACCGTTAGAAAAAATTCTACTTGAATAATGAGTTTTTTTTTTAAATAAACGCTTGTTTAATAATAATTAATCTTTACTCTTGATACATATTCCACTATTTTATAATATTGCATTTTTTAATTTTAAAATAAACATAATGCGACAAAGTGAATTTTGAATGTTAAATTAAGCAATAGAAAAATTAGTTAAGCCAGGATAAAATAGACGAAAAAATAGAAAATAAAAATTTTTATTATAAAATATAATTTTGTGCTTCAAAATAATATTGCACGGGTAGAAAAATGGTTAAATAGAAATGAGCGAAGAACATTAACTATAATATCAAGTGATAGAGCAGCAAGTAGAAATTAAGGAAGAAAACTAAAAGGTAAAGCATACGAGCGAAGATAAACTAACATAAATTTGGATATGAAATATTAAATTATAAAGTAGACAAAGACAGGAGGGTCAAATATCCCAATGAATTTGGCATGAAATAGGAGACAATCATAATCTTATATTAACAACCCGATGAAGTTTAGAGTTTCCGATACTAATTAAGAATAACAACTTACCATTAGTTCTTAATTATATAATTTGTTGAAATCATAATTTTCAAAGTCATTATAGATATTAGTTCCGAAAGTATTAAGATGACAATGTTTGTGATAAAATTTCTATAACACTATTATAAGTGATTATCAAAACTTCACTAATTAATACTTGAAATGTTCATTCGTATACATTAAAACATAAAATTCATTGCTATTTTTAATAAATATTTTCTTTTACATAATATGTATATATTTATATCTAGTAAGAGTATTGCAATTCCTTATTTTCAATTTTCAGAATTATAAATAAAAATATAATCTTGGATTATTACTTTGACGATAAAAAAAACAACTCTAATGTATTTTGAAATACTTTTTAATATTCGTAAATTAATATTTCATCATAATTTATAAAAACTTCACATTCATGCAGTTATAGAAGACGATTGACGATGCAACGTACAACGACTCTGAATTTGCTGTAAAAATTCAAACTTCTGAGTTTTGTACTGTAGAAAAAGTATATAAGGTAACCTCCTCATCTGTTATCGACAGCGACACTTACCGACGCAAACTTTCTCTCCTTCTCACTCCCACTCACTACCCTTTCTTTCATTCTTCTCTCCATTTCTCCCCAACCATTGTCGCTCCCTCTATACTCTCTCTCTCTCTCTCTCTCTCTCTCTCTCCACGCCTCATCTCTTTTTCTCAATCTTTGTCTTCTCTTCCTATCTCTTTCCAGCTAACCTTTTTACTCTTACTAACGCTTGAACGATTATCGCACATGCGACTTCTCTTCTTCGCCTCGAGGATCCATTCGATCGAATTACCAAGTTCGCGGCATTTTTCAGACTATCAGAGGGGCATCTACCGCCATCGTCGTTGCTGCTTTAATGATTCTACGATAAATGGAATGAAGTTTCGAGTTTAGGACCTCTCTTCGGCACTGAAGTTAGCAGAATATCGAGATAACTATATAAGGCATTTTTAACTTTTGACGTGGATTCGGGAAAATTGCCCACGCCAGTGAAACTTTCGTTAAGAAAAATCATTCAATTTATGGAAGAAATTATACTTAAGAGGCTTACGCATAATAATATCTTGCTATGTTTATTCATATTTTTTCCTGATTCTTGTCACGTGAAAATGCGCGATTTTTTCTATGATAATTTTTCATTACCATTCTATAAAATATTAATTATAAATGGTTTTTTTAATTAGTTCATTTTCTTATATAATTAATTTTCGTTAATAACAAGAGCTCATAAATTCATCGAACCAACAGAAAGTATTACTTTACTCCATTTTCAACCAAATTTATCGAATATATTTGATTGCATATTTCTGACATTCGATTAAACATTATCATTTCATCTCCGTCACGTCCTATCTACCGATTTTATAAATCACGGCTATTTTCCTAAAATCTATATTCTCCAACTTGTAACTCGTTTGCAGTTCTTAATTAATATGATTTAATTACTTTATGATTTAATTATGATTGATATATATGGGACTCCTCTACATCTATTTTTTAATAGATTCCTCGTATATATATACTATACATTTTTTTTATCGTAAGAATCAGAAAATAAATAAAAATCTGTTTCACTTGATTATCAATATTATCTTCCTACATTTTATTTACTTTGCTAATAATGTATTGGTCAAATAGAACGATTAATTGTAATTTTATGTATTTTTATGACTATTGTTAATTTATATTTACAATGTATTTGTACTTTTAACTTTTATTTGTAAATCTTGATCGTATTTGATCGTAACTAGATTATATTTTAACTTGTATCGCATTTAATACCTCATTGTCTACTAATTTCAGATATTTAAATATTAGAAAAAATTTATCTCTTAATTAATGAAGTACGTAAGTGCGAATGCTATGATTGACGTAAATCTCTAGTGTACCTAAGTCATTTTGGCCAATTACATGTTAAATAGGCTGCTTTCAATGATCGATCGATATTCCTCGATTGTCTCTCTCTCTCTCTCTCTCTCTCTCTCTCTCTCTCTCTCTCTCTATAGCAAGAGTAATGTAAGTCCCATGTGCATACATAAGGTAAATACACAAGACATACAAGTAAGTCGAATTAACCTCAATGATTTTGCCAGAATTGTACTTCAAATACGTTTTCAACAATGCGTATGAGTTGCTTTTAGATACGTTTTACATGAAATATTAAGCACTATAATATAAAGTTTAATTTTGTTCATAATTGAAATATTTTTATAATATGTTTATGCAGAATAAAATTAAAAAATTAAAAATAATTTAAGCATAATTATTTGGTGTCAATTTATACAAATAAATTTGCATTTTATTTACTATTTGATGTTAAGAACAATTATGTTCGGAATTAAAATTATGATATTATAAATAACTAATATTATCATTTGTATTCTAATTTATATTCCAAATAATTTTAATTAATTTTAATAATTTTAATTTTAATTTAATTATTTTAATCTTTTCAGGAGACAGGAAATGAAAAAACATCTGTAGATGTTTTTGAATTGATACAAAAATTGCTTTATATAACGATCTCGTCAGTATTCTATGTTTAACTGTTAATTTTACGTTGGAGTATACTTAATTTCTAGTCGCATTAACTGCGGAAATAAATATAAATTTAAAAAGTAAATTAAGTTTCGGTAATTTCGTACTACTATGAATAATACCATTACTTAAATTTTATAATCATCGGTATGTTATATTAAATTTATATGCTAATTTATCGAGGTGTTATATCAACACACACACACGCACACACGCGCGAACATACATACATATATATAGTGGATAGAATCAATATTAAACCGATTGTAGAAAGGGTGCAATTTTAAAAATACATAAATAACGATGAAGTTTGACGCTTTCAAGTATCGCCGATAGTTATTACTCCTCCCTCATCGAGAGTATTATGCGTCAGTAAGAAGTAACGAGTGGCAGCTCTTCTCTTTCTCTCTCTCTCTCTCTCTCTCTCTCTCTCTCTCTCTCTCTCTATATATATATATATATATATATATATATATATATCTTTCTCTCTGTAATAGTCGTGGTAACAAAGGGTTGCGTCTCATCTCGGCAGCCCCTCCTTTTCCACTTTGAGCTTCGGCGTTGATTTCTGAAGCTCCCTGCACCACCTCCTACTTACCAAGATGCGCGTCGTCTTACATTCGAACCCTGAAACGCTTCGAGCTGTTTGTAAACGGACTGCTACAGCTTTA
This sequence comes from Ceratosolen solmsi marchali, assembly GCF_000503995.2. Lineage (NCBI taxonomy): Eukaryota > Metazoa > Arthropoda > Insecta > Hymenoptera > Agaonidae > Ceratosolen > Ceratosolen solmsi. The sequence continues at coordinate 443,698 of NW_011948422.1, forward strand.
TGGCTTCGCATCATTTCCTCAATGTGCATCATACGTACTAGCTACTCCGGAACGTCCCTATGTTTTACACCCGTACGAATAACATTTTCTATAAGACATAGTATTTATAACTTTTATTGGCCGAAAACAAACACGAGGAAATAGTCTGAAAGAGAGTGAAGTCCGTAAGTACTGGCGATTTCTCATGAAGAGATTTGAATTTGATAAGACCTGCTTTTGCGGAATAAGTAAATCATAGTGAATGTTTGGTAAATAAGCACTGCAAGCGTGTGTATGTATGTAGGAATGCATGGGTGAATTTTTAAGTGAATGGATAGGAGGAGCGTGTGGGTGAGGCAAAGCGGGTGTGATGAAACTTATTTCTTCTTCGTTTGTATCTTGACAATGCAGCTGCTTCGCAAAAATTACATTGCAATATAATCCTTTTCTTTTTAACTTAAAAAATGTTCGTATGCTAATACAGCTAAGTTTTATTGGTTGACGACACAATGCACAAAGGAGATTCAATTTATTGTTTCATTATAAGCCTCACGGATTTAGTCATTTTTAAGTGCCGAGAAATAGATTTTATAAACTTTTATAAATTTATCGCACATTGCCATCTGATAGTAGCATTATGCATTATTTATTGTATCGACTGACTAATTTTAATCTAAGATTATTATATATTTGAAATTGTTGATTAAGGTTTTGATGGAGCGTGAGATATATGGTATTATTCAAGATTTTAATAAATATTTGGATTCTTATGCACTACATATTCATAAATTTTACTTTCAAATATTCTTCTCCTAAATATACTTTCAATGCAATAGTGTTCAACAAATGCTTAGAAAATTTTATAATTTAACAAGAAATAATTTAGTATCAACGATTCCAAATTTTTCAATTGTTTTCAGAAATCATGGATTTATGATTATAAAACCATAAGACAATTGTTATAATTCTACATGCCCCCATGTAGTCTTGATTAATTTTAATTATTAAAAGACGTGATTCTAAATTAATATATACAGTTATGAAATATACAAAATATTTATTATTTTTATTACGTCACGAGTGTAACAATTTAAATAATTTCTTTCCTTAATTTTAAAAAAATTATAAAAGTCGATAAAATAATTTGTCTCTACTAAACTAAAACCGATCATATAATTTTCACGTCTGCTCAGGAGTTTGTCGATTCGACGATGTTAGATAATCTGAAATTAAAAAATTCTTCTTCACATATATTTCGGAATGTTATAATGTGCCACTGTTAAGTATAAATAAGACAATTATTTTTCTTTTATTAAGTGATTGCCATTTAATATGTATACGATAAAAAAAGTCTAACAGATGGATCAAATTGTAAAAATATATTTCAAAAGAAAATGAATTAAGTATATTTTAATGGCAATGATTTTAATCCGTAAAACAACTTTAAACTAGAAAATCATATTGCATAATGGAATAAATAGATAAATATAAAATAGTCTATATGACGTTTATGTGAAAGATTTCATAATGATAATAGAAATGTAAAACTTATCGATCTGGAAAATGTATTTCGTAATAGTGACTAGAAAATGTTTTCGATAAAAATTGATATATATATATATATATATATATATATATATATATATATGAAATAAATTATAATAATTGCATTATATAGTAAATATGTGATATTGCATAAACATTTGAAATTATAAAATATATTCACTAATTTTTTTATTTCTGTTATAATGAGATTTTATCGAACAAGATTAGATACAAATTTCACAAAAAAAATAATTCATTAAAATTATAAATTTTGTAAAAATATAAACCAAAATTTCCTTTGCTATTTCAATAATTATGGTCACGTAATAATAACTATCCAGTTTAATAATCTTTAATAATTAATGAAAAGTAATAACTGTAATTATAATATCTAAAAATGCATGATATAAATTATTTTAATTAATTTCATCATATGCTTTCATAATTTGTTAGAATCTTCCTGTAATTCAGTACATATGAAATTTACATATAAATTTATCTGGAATATATTATTATAATTCATAAATGTAAAATTGAATGTACGTTAAAACATATCCGATAATAACTTTATTTAAATATTTTTTAATTAATATTATCTATATAAAAATATATTTTTATTTTCTATATATTATTTTCTATTATACAAGGTGATTATGTATATTTATTTTTAATTTTTGAAAAATTTAGGAGAAAATATGTAATTTAATATAAAAGACAACGTAATGTAAAGACATAATCAATAGCTTAATATTTCTTTGCAATATTTGTGTTATTCAATATTATTCTTTCGGTGCTTAAAAACGTCGTTGTTATCTCTAGAAATAATAATTTTTTTTAAATTTGCCAAAAATTTTATAATAAAAATCGCAACTTTATCGTAATGTTACTTTCCTAAACTGTTAAAATAGATTTATCTTATCATTTGTAATATTTGGATAGATTCGGAAAAATATTAACAAAAGAATAAATGGTTGCTATTACGCTTTTCTTTCATTATTTGTATTAGTTAATGTTCTATAAAATAATATAAATGTATAAATTAAAAGAGCATTTGACAAAAAAATATGAACGAGAAATGTGTATTATTTCTCTAGGTTTGTCTTACGAGCACATATTATCCTTTACTAATACATAATTGAATTTAAGTCTGAAAATCATTTTCAAAGTAGAGCTATAATACGTTTTTATTTAATTTTATTTTCATAAAAAAATTAATTCATATCAAATATACTATACTTATCGGTCATTTATCTATTTAAGAATTTTACCTTATTTCTTCTTGAATTAGGTAATGAATAATCATTAGATTGAATCAATAATGTTATGAGAATAATTTGACTTTTGTATATTATAAAATAATTGCGAGATATAAGGGGCAAATGGTATACTCGTATATCATAAGCTAAACTTTTGCGATTAATATTGCTTTCGACCTAATCGTTATATCGATGATACATAGTAATTTAATAAATCGTTTGAAAAGTAAATCTCCCTTAATAACAGTGAAAGATACAGAATCACAGTTCCCGTTGTGCGATTTGCTTGTTTTCGTGAAGAAACCGAGAGAAAGATCGAAGTCGCAAATAGCTTGGCGATTGCGATCATCGCATGCCTGATGAGCAGCTGCGCGCCTCCCCAACGAGTCGTGGGATATTCCATCTTAACGAGTCGACTCGCTCAACCTTACGAAATTTTGCTCAATCGACCTTGTTTAAATGGTCCTTTAAAGTCTTCTCTCTTACTTTCTCCTCTTTGATATTTTATTTCTTATTATTAATGATTAATTCTTATTATTTTGTCAGACGTCAAAATACGGTTGGGAATTTACGTGAACACGTGCCGTGGTATTTTCGATTGACTGAAATCATATTGAAGTAATAAGTTGCCAATACGAGGACTGGATAATTTTGTGATTTTAATGGACAGTTGGTGATTTGAAAAACTTTTTTAAATAATTTCTTCAATTGTATGTTGTATTGAATACTGTTTGTATTTAATTTAAATTGTCAATTAGAATCAGTAGAAAATTTTTATCAGCTAATTATCGAATAGTAAACTATTGCCAATTTATAATCTACCCGATTATATTCAATTGGATTTTAACGGTTGATAGAAATATATTTAATTATGATATGATATTGGTAAAATGTTTAATAATTTAAAAAATATAATTTAGAAGTATTTATTTTCATGAATACCTTATGACCAGAAAGCAAAAAATTCAAAACGTTTTTCAGCAACATTTTCATATGATATTCTTTTTTTTTAATCAAGTCGCAGTGACTTTTTACGAAGTTAGCAGACCAACAGATGTTATTTTCAGTTTTTACGTATAGTCGTGTAATTTGTATGAAAGTTTCTAATAATTGTAATTTTTGCTTTAATTTCATATTCACGATAATTTTGAAAACTATTCGCACATATGTTGAACGAATTTTGAAAAAGATTAGGTATATTTTATCGAATAGAAAAAAAAAAAATCTGAAATATTATTTACATAAAAAATTGAACAATAAGTAATAATAATATTCATTAATTTCTTTTTTTCTATTATAATTTAATAAAAGCTATTTAATGCTTCATAAACGAAGTTGAAATGTTTATAATGACTGCCCACAGTAAATTAAAGAAATTAGAGATCATAATATAAATATAAATGGAGGAGCATGCAAAACAACAAATAGAATATTTTCGATAATTGACTTCATTTTTTTTATTTCGGCCTCAGAGTCAATCGCTCACGTACGCATAGCACATGCATAAATGGCTGTGTTTACACACGCGCGCGCGTCCATATGTGCGCATATATGTTTTCTCGGGTAGGCAGATGGTAGCATAAGGATGCTGTGTATACAATAAAAGATCCGGTGAATATGAGAAAAAAGAATACAAGAGCGGAAGATTTGCACGTGCAAGTCAGACTGACTACCTCTTAGCATTTCATATTTCATTTTTTCTTTTTTTGTATTATATATTTTACTTTTTTTATATTCCCTTCGTTTCATTCTTAGTTCTATATAAACAGAAAACTATATAAACCAAATAACTGAGTGAAATAAACAGCTTAAATTTTGAGTATAAAGATAATGGATACATGGATTATAAAATATTAAATATATACTTCATATTTTCTAGAGTCAAGGAAAACGAAATTCTTGTAGATTGTAAAGAATAATTATATGAGATATTAAAGGTCAATTTTGAAAAATTTATATTAAAAAACGAAGTCTATAGAATATAAAATGTTTCAGATGTCAAAAATTCTTATATAAAATTTGTTTTAGCGTTTTATTACTGACAACATAATCTTACCTGGTCCTGCTTCTTTAATATTTCAAAGTTATTTTATTAAAAGTTCTAGACTGTATAAATTTTGTTTGTTTTCGGTGCAATTTGCTTAGTTCCTGGTATATTTTTTGCATTATATTTTGTCCTGTTACGCTCTACATTATATGATTTTTTTAGTCAAACACTATTACTTTTAGATTACTAATTGGAGCAATATTTATTACATTTATACACAATATTTTTCCTTTTAGTTAATTTTGTTATAGGTTGCATTATGATATTGAATCAGAAATTACATTTTTAAATATATTGAACTAATAGATGATTTAAATATAAAAACATTACATAATTAACAAAAGAATTTTTAAACTATACATATTTATATATTACATATAGTAAATGAATTTTAATGTTATACACTGAATTCAAATTAAATGTTTTGGTAAATTGAATAGTTAATAAGTATGGTTGTATTATATTTCGAAATTTTTATGTCTTTTAATAAAATTTATTAACCGAAAAATATGTATTATTAAAAAAAAAAAATACATAAAAGGTAGTTAAGAAAAATCAAGAAATAAATTAAATTTTAGCTTATTTTAACAGATTTTACAAAATTGGAAATTTTTTGTTATTTGAAGTTTCGTAAAATATTTATACATATTTGCGTTGAATATTTTACATATTAATTATTACTCTTTTTCTACTATTTGATAATATTACGATTAGTACTATAATTATTTACTACTAGTACTACAAGTATTATGTTTAGTACAAAATTGATTATTAAGTTATGAAAATAATAATATTATTAGAAAAATATATTTTTATATAATGATATTCATTGGTGTTTAAACAAGTAATATAATAATGTTGTAATTTATATACTCGATCTTCAATTACTATATTACTTTAATGATCTAAATGTTCTCATTAAACACAAGTTTTCGTTAAGAAAGTAAAATGATAAAATAAATCATAACCATTCAATCGAATAATTCAACCATTATGAGTTGAGTTAAGTTATAAATTAAAAAGCAAGTACATCAACAGGGAAGAAAATAAATAAAACATTAAGAATTAAAAACTCGTCAATCACAAATTCAAGATATGTATATGCAAAGTAACTTTATTGTACTACTTTTCAAAGTAGCGTAAATAATGGCTATAAATAGTAAGCCAACCCTTTAATGGATAATATTAATAATAAATTATGTAAAAAGATTATTTCACATTTAAATATTTTAATCTTTACATGTATAGAAAATAGATACAGGCTAACATATCTGTGCCATAAACGAAGATATAGATTAATCTTTTTAATTGAGTTGTAGAATTAATAACGAGGTAATACTTATTGATTCGATGGCCTAAAAGTGACAATATATCTACTCGGACAAATGGACTCTAACGATGATAAAAACATGAAAGTGACTAGAGAAATGTCCATATAAAATGGATGGTTGCAAAAATTTGTTCAGCTGATTCATTATCTCACTGTATGGAGGAACTGCTATGGCAGTATCATTTTCTTATGTAATTAATGATAAAAATTGTCGCTTCCTAGATCTACGCTTACAATATTGATAAGTGCACTAAAGCTATCTTTGCTTACTGCGACATTTCTTTCAAGGAAAAGATTCCTACATACTTTATTAAATAAACTAAGGAAATTCACAACGAGAACTAGTATAATACCTTAGATGCATTTGACTGGAAAATATTATCTACTTGATGCTCGAAAGTTCGAACATGAAGTCATTCTTGAAAATGACCTTTTAATCAAAGAAGAAAGACTTTGATAAAGTATATTTGGATATGATGATAATAAGAAAAGACTTCAATAGACGAAGATGCTAACTTCATATATAGCGAAAATTAATTTCTAAGATGATGGACAAAATGTTGGAAGGATTAATTCACAAAAATATCATTTATAAAATATTTTTCATATATATATATATATATATATATATATATATATATTAATGTCGTTAAAAAAGCATTTATATTGTATGAATTTAATTAATTACAAATATCGGAACTGACATAGAATTAACTTATGTTATATTGCAGCTAAAACCTCGACTTAATAAAAAATGTTCTAAACTTTCAAAATGTAATTTTTAAAATATAATATATAGAAAGAGTATGAAAATATAAATAATGGATATTATTTAAAACTCATACTTACCTTAAATTGACAACTTATTCAAAAGTGCAATATTTTTCTTAGCGCAATGTAGCATTTGATTTACAATGAAACGAAATCTTTCCCGTTTCTTGCATTTTATCTCAACTTGCTCGCGAATTTTAAGAAACAGCGTTTCTCCAGAGCTCTACTCAATGCTTTTGCTCACTCTGTGCTTCTGTATATGTACATTTCTTGGGCACTCGACCACTTTACTCTGAAAGGCCTTCAGAATGACTCGGGTTTCATCTCAGCATACTTGTGGTTAGACGCGCAAAAATCGAAAATACCTCGCGTGCATGAAATACATCCCCCTTTTCATATAAGATGCCGTTGTGTTTTCTGAGATGAAATGTGGACAAGCATTTTTTATGGGTAAGATTTATTTTTAAGTGAATGAGCAGAAATTAAAAGGAAGAATTATATGTAGGACTGTTTGAATATCTTTAATTGATATTTGAAGAGATAAAGTTTCATTGATGGTTCATTTCTGGTTCTTAAAGAAACTCGAACGAGTCTTATTCAATTGTCCTTAGTTTTTTACTTGAAAAATTTTTTTGTTTTTTTTTTTGTTTTTTTTTTTTTTTTGAATAACTAATCTACTAAATTTCATCCGTCAAATTGTCGACAATTGGAAATTACACGGAGCTTACTTTCAATTGTCGCTTTTCAATAGGAATGTAAATTATTTTAAAATATTTACTTCACCACAAAAAATTTTAATTACATTCTTACAGCTACAAATACTTGTCGTTTATCACCATACATGCGGGTAGCATAATCGCCGAGCACTATGTTGTTAAATTTTAAAAAGAGTATTATAAATAAAAGTCAGACCAATGAACGATGTGGTATTCAGTCGTTCGAATAACGTCGCTCGATAATCTTAATCATTCTATGTATGTCGTGAATTTTACAATTGGAATAAAATGTGAAGTGAACAATTAGAATGGCATATGTAAGTTAATTTTTTTTTTTTTTTTTTTTTTTTTTTTGTAAGTAATTCATGACATTTCAGGTATCAGTGAATTTAAGAATTCACGCACCAAAAAAATGGAAATATCAAGTAGCTCTGTTTTACAACAATAATAAAAGTATTTATTACATTCTCCGCTTTTGTCCTATACTTATTTTCTCTTTATCTCAGTATTATATTAATACGAAAATACCATTTTATTTATACTTGATTTTCAGCTCGTTTATCGTAGCCTTGAAAGCCATTGACTTACAAGAAAATAATTTTCGCTTGAAAAATAAGAGATAATTGCAAGATGAAAATAATATTTATATGCTTGATTGATAATCCGGCAAGAAATTGTTGAAAATATGTCATTGGCTATTATTATATCGAGTCATTTGATGCTCCAGCAAGAGACAAGTGACTCAAGATATTACAAACTTGTGTCAATGACTGTAAACTGAGACGATCAACAAATTAAGAATTTTCAGAACCGTGAGCTGAGATACTTGGTCTATCGGCAAAATCACCCTCTGACGCAAAAGCACTAAGCACCTTATCGTGTATAATAATCTAAGTGCACTGACGATGGAAACACCTGCGTGAGCCCAGCCGGAAGAATAAACCTAATGTCGATGGCTGTTACAGCTAAGCGAACGAAAGAATCGCCCATCAACCGCATTCATGGCCATCCGAGAAATCGAGTGCTAATAATAGCGCTAAACAAACCTGTCTAGTAGATCGACTCCTTCTACTTGCCTGGATAGAACCTACATCGGAAACCCGAGCTTTGAAGGAAGAACTCAAGAGCCCTACTAACGTCCGTAGACAAACTCATTGTGCTACAATAACCGTCGTGACTAGGCTGAAGTTGGTTGTAAAATTAGCTCTGCGACATTCTTAATCAGTAAAATTTGATAGAGATATGATACTTTGCAAGCTTAATTATCCAATGGGCTATTTCTTGATGAAATTGAGCGCTCAACAATCACTGGTTCAATCACTGGAACTTATAAAAAATTGATTATAACATTATAAAATCAATCTCTTATATTGCTGATATATCGATGCTATTAATTATTGATAAACATATAAGCCAAATTAATAAACATAAAAGATAAACATATATGACAAATTATAAGCGTCAATAATGAAATTCAAACTTTATACATTTTTCATATATAATAATATTTCTATTTCCAATAATATATAACCTTTTTTAATAATTATTAATCATATTAAATTTTTACAACATATTTTACACGAAAATCTGTACATTTTTCATCTTCTCTAGATAAATCTGATGCGATAAATAATATTTTTGTTATAATTAAATCACATGATAATATACGTTCTATTATATACTTTGTTAAATATTATATTTTCTTATTTCTTATTATATGGCGTAAGCCGTGAGCTATGTAGTTTGTATCGAGTTACATATATACTTGAACGGAAACGTCTTTCTTAAAATGTGAAATGTGAAATTGTACACGCATCATTATACTCCTATTCGTTACTTTAAAATATAATCATTAAAAAATGTTGATATACTTTTATTGATTGCTTGAGTATTATTGCCGTTCTTGAGATGTTGCAAGTGACATTTGTGAATCTCCCTATGTAATTTCATTTCTACGCAGTCGATTAAGTGCATAAAAAAAATTATTTTAATATTTATAATTGAGAGAAAATATTTTCGGTTATTTATATTATACTTCATTTACAAATATAAAAATGAATTGTTATTGGTCAAATAGGGTTATATTAAAAACAAAACAAAAACAAAAATTTATTTCTAACAAAATTTTATTTAGCTAACTTTATACTATAAACTTTATACTATATATCTTATTTTTTATTTTCGCAAAAAAATTTTCAATTATATTCAATTTGTAGCTAAACTTACAGTTTAAGAAGTTTTAGAAAACTTTTTAAAAGTTTTTTTTTAATATAAAAGCTAAGGTTTATATATTTATATCTATATTTTATTTACAATATTTATAATACAAATGATTATAAAAATATTCACTAATAGAAAACTTTATAAGTATTTAAAAATATATTTGTATTGATCATCATATTTAAATAATACAAAGAATACAAATAATAATACAATAATACAAAGAAAGAGGTATACAATAAATTCTATTCTATAGATTTTATTGTAGTGTTTGATGATGAACTAAAAAAATTCGTATATTTTGTAGTTGATATGAATAATTTTGTTGCATTAATATTCAAAAAACTTAGGGATAAGACTACTATTATAGAAACTCATCTGCTATCCTGACGTTTACAAATCTATTCTTGTAATGTACCAAATGACTAATCTAGATGCCGCTTTTTAATCGAATAATTAATCAATTCACTTGGCCAGTTAATACGAAATTACCTTAAAGAATCAGTCTTTAGATAGAAAAAAATTAATATTGTTATACAAAAACAATGATTAAACAAAATTAAAATCATATATGACACATTGATATTCAAAGCATTTTTTCTTCATGTTACAGGAAGTTTATATGAATTGGTTATCATCAAATCTTTTATACTACTAGTAATAAAATATAATATATAATATATAAATAATTAAATCCATATTAGAATAAACGATTTTTCAATTCTTATTAAAATGTATAAAATTTTTCCTGTTTCCGATGACTTTCTAAGATCTTTCTTGCGCATACTCTGATATACTAATAATTCTTATGCTACATTACATTTTATGTTACATTAACATAGATGAGACGTCATTTATAAATTTTAAGACAAAAAAGAGTAATTATTTATTAAATAATATATTTATGGAATAAGTAGATATAACAATAATTACAAAGTGAAATGTAATGAAAAATATTAATAGTTGACATTATAAATTTATTAGTATTTTATATTTAAGATAAATTATTAGAATTATTCCAATAAAATTGGTTTAAATTTATAAAAAATAAAACTATAATACCCATAATAATTGTATTGAATGTAAAGATGTTTTAATTTAACGAAAAAGAAAATAACTATATTTATAATAATAAAAGATAATGTCTTAATAAAAGAATTATATTATTTTTGGTAACCTCAAAACATTAATAATATGAAATAACAAAAAAATATTTAAATCAATAAAATAATCATTTCATTACAGTTTAGTTATTTACAATTAAAATAAAATTTCAGTACGTTAAGAACAAGAAGAGTAAAAACAATGTACGATTGGGATGGTCGGTTCAAATATTTGTATACTTTGTCAAATCAATTTTTCTCTAATGAAATTTTGAATTAAAAAAACAATACTACAGAAATTGTCTTAAAAAATAATCAGTTTTTGTAAAAACAGTCGGTTCTGTAAATACATAAAAAATTGAAAAATCTTTATAAAATCAGATGCTTTAGTTACTTTAATGGTAAAAATTATTTATAAGATTTTATTCACATATATAGCAATAAATATTTTACAAAATGATATAATTATACAATAAGTCTTTACTTCATTATATTGCAATAATATAAATAAGTAATTAACATACTTTCAATAACAGATGAAGGCTTAGCGAATTGACGAATAGCTAATAAGAATTAATGACTGTAAAAGAAAGATTTGGTGAGAAAAATTTAATTACATCTAATCAGTATTATAATACTGGTAAACAAATAAATCGTTATACTTTAATTCTTCTCTTGTTCTAATAATATATTATTTTACATATATTAAGTAGGTATTATTATTATATTCTGTCGGTCTTTCAAATTTATTAACTCTAGACACTTTTTATAAAAGCGTTACAATACCATATAAAAATTGAAAGATATATTAAAAAAATATATAGTTAGAAATAAAAAATTTATAAAGTATTTTAAAGATATTTTTACGAATAAATACGTATAATTTTGAGAATATCAAATGATTTTATGATGAAAGAGTTATTCAATAAAGATAAGATAATATTTTATATGCTATAGATATATAAATTAAGAAGAAAATTAATTTTGTGAATGTTCATTACATTTAGATATTTCAAAAGTTACTACAATTCTGTATACATGAATTATAAATTATATAATTCACTAACTATAGAATTATAGCTATAGGAATTTTTAATTTAATTTTAAACATCGGAACTGAAATATTGATTGAAATTGGAAAGTTTATCGGTTAAATTAAAAATATTAAATAATTATTTTTGACATTTGAATAAGTTAGAATTTAATATATTATAAGTATTCAATGAATAGTTAACAAAATGTCATAAATAAAAAAAACCTATAATATAAAAATTGATGATTTTTATAATTTTAATAAAAATATTTTATAAAATACTTGAGAAATTTTTTATAGATTCTATTTTTTATAATTTATGATGTATTATGATATGCCTTGAGAACTAAAAAACATAACAGATTGCAATACCTACAATGTTTTATAAGTTATTTCTTCTAGTAATTAAAATTTACATATTTGCTGTTACATTAAAAATTCAAATAATAGTATTTATTATTTTGAAGAACTTTACAATACCTCTATTTTTATTCTGACATGAAGAAAAAATTTACTAATATAAATGAAATTATTGTGTAATATAGTTATGATTTATTATAAGAATTGTTTGGAAATAAATATGTTATTAACTGTATAAAATATAAATATTAATGCACAAGAGAGTGATTAAATTAATTTATTATATATAAGATGGTTTCTTAAACGAAAGTATTATTTTGAATATAATGACATTATTTTTTAATATAATAAATGCGTATAACAAATAAAGCATCTGCATGTAACTGTAACAAGTAAACATAATTGTCAATATTTTTTAATAATTTAATAGCATATAATACATTATATTTATAACAACGAATATGTATTTATATAAATTTTAGTATTTACATACTTCACATACTAATAATAAAAATCAATTATAAATCTTTTAACCTAAAAGATTTAATAATAAAAAATATTTGTATTTAATATTACAATAACATGTAATTGTAATAAATAAATGTTTGTAATATATTTGTAATATTTTTCTAATTTATTTTATATTACGTAGCATCAAGCTTCCATATATTATATGAACAAAATTTTTTAAGAAATTAAGAAATTACTTAATAGTTTTTAGCTTTCTACATGACATAAAATTATATATTTTCATAGATCTGAATCGAAAGCTTAAATTCATAAGAATGTTTTACTTATAATAATATCTATCTTACTCGATACTTTATTTTTCTACATTTCTGAGTTGTTAAATTAGCCTGGCAAAATATTCTAGTAAAATCAGCAACAACGTTAGTATTTCTTCATCTACATGATTTTCTACTACAAACTTTAACTACACACTTCTCTTAGAAAACTTCACTTTCCGTCCCCAACGCTATCTTACTCCCTTTTATCTCACCTTCTTTCTCTCATCCACTTTCTTTCATCATCATCATCATCATAATCATCTTTTTCTCTTCATCTTGATATTTTAAGAAGCAGCCAAGTATTTCTAAGCTTACCCATTTAGCTTTAGTACATACATTTTTTTCAAAAACATTGAACTTGCACAGACACTGTTCTAGTAATTATTCGCCAACTGTTTTCTCGATATACATTGAATCGTATGAAGTGGTTAGTACATACGTCCTCAAAAGATAAGATTATAGATGGACATATGGACATATATAGTATGCAATTTCTCTATCTCTCTCTCTCTCTCTCTCTCTCTCTCTCTCTCTGTCTCTTTGTCTTCGCAACCTGCTTTCCTTGCTCGTGCGTTTCATATTTCCGCATTTAAAGAGAAAAAGACAGTAGATAAGTACGAAGTATAGTGTAAAACGAAGAAGGAGAGAAGGAAACGAGACAGGTATATATATTTCACGTGAAACAAGCGGCAATATAATGAATCATAATGAGACGGGAGCACGCGATTCCCGCAGGCCACTGGTGTTCTTTGGAGAGTTTACTGCTGTTGCTATTGCTGCTGCCGGCGTTGCTGATATTGCTATTGCAACAGGCATCGTTACACAAATATGCATTCGACATTTGGTATATTATCACCACGAGGCTTCCGTTGTTCATATGAGGAATTATATGGTAGGACAGAACTTGATGGAGTTTATTTATTTTGCTTTGCAGTTTTTGCATTCCTGAATTACGTATTTAAGTAGGTTTATAGAAGTCACAGACACCATTGCGCACAAACACATATGTAAATAAGTTTTCAAGCTCCGTAGCATATACAGTCGTCGAAGAAGGTAATTTTTTTTTTTTTTTTTTTTTTTACAAAAATATTTTCAAAGTGATACTATAGAACATACAAGCACTTGTGCAAATTGAAATATCAGCCTCAACGTATACGAGCGTATGCTGTAATACAAATGTATTAGTTATACCAACATATATATCAATTCTGAGTTTTAAGAATTAAACTTATGAATTATCTAATTGAATGAATATGCATATTAGTAAACTTAAACATTTTTATCTCATTAAAAATGAATTTTCCGTTATTAATAAAGATTGTTTCTTTTAATATTTTAAGTAACTTTTTAATATCACTTATCACTTTTAAAAAGATGTGCAATAAACGTTGGTATTGATGTAATTACTTATTATTTCAAGCTATTATGTATATAATAATTTTAGTGTGTTCGGTAATAGTCCAATGAATAATATAATTTCATAGAAAATTCTAGTTTTGAAATAATATTGTAAAATAAATATGTAAGTTTTGATTAAAAAAATGAATACTAAAGAGAATCAACGTATATGAAAGATAATTATTATATATTAAAAAATGTTATAAAAAATATGAATAGAAATAATTGTACAGAAAGTAAAATGTTTAATTAATAAAATAAAGAAGAAATATGCTCTAATGGCACTAATGTAATACATTTTATTTAATATTTAAAATTCGAGATATTAACAAAAAAATAATTAAACTGTTGATATATAAAATAATTAAAAAATAAAAATATATTAATAAAATATAACATAATTATAATTAGAGTCTATTTGTTTGATGATAATGAATTCAAAACCCCAAGGATAATATATACAAATTTCTAATATATTTAATCAATTGAATGCTAAAGAATTTAAATTATTTGATAACAATAACAATTATTTATCTAGCTGAATAAATTTCTAAATTAATAGTCATTATTGTTGTACATGTAATAATTACACAATAATTTTCAGATTATCCAATTATGAGCATGCCACGATTTAATTTATAAATAAAATTAATCATAGGTTATAGCAGTGATTTTTAAGTTATGGTAATGAAAATGAAAAAATCATTTAGAGAAATTAAATTATAATTTTCAAAATTATTTTGTCATTTAATAACCTACATACTTATATATGTACATATACATATTTCCTTACTTTATTCGTTTTATAATCAGCGAATTTGCATTTAACATAAATTATTATTAAAATAAATATTTTTACATTATATTGTATCTTGTTCAATTCATTATTTGCGCAATTTATATCTCGGTGAGAAAGTGAGAAATGGCATACATTCTAAGTAGTATCAACTGGATACGGTAAGTCACATTTTTCAGTGCACGCAAGCATATACATGTGAATGTGTATACGCAAACATCTGTACTCGCTCGTATAAACTTAATTTGTTTTAAGTTAGCTCGTAGTCCTCCTTTCTAACATAAATAAGAAGAATTTACTTCCTCATTTTCTGTTTTTATATGATTAACCAAAGAATTAAAATATAAATCTATACTTGTACGAGTTTTTTATCACGCATGCTTCAATGCCGAATAAAATTCAAAGAAAACTTTATACAGATGAACAAAAATGTATTAATAGTAATTTATGAGTTATTTCGTGTTTCAACTGTTATGATCAAACACTGAAGTTATTTAATATATATTTTATGAAAACAACGATCAAACTACTTATCAATCATTAAATTAAAAATCAAGTTCAATTACCTAACAGATAATTAAATATATTATTTTATTCAATACAATTATTATGGTAAATTTCTATTTAGTTTTAAATACTTCTGTCATGTTAATGAAAAGTTCGATTCGTAAATTTATGTTCCACGTAAGTCTTATTTATCATTTGACCATACAATTGTATATAAAAGTTCTATTCTCCCTACAATTTGTCATAATAATTTATAAAATGACTTAATTATAATATTTTAATTATACTTATAAATTATAATTATAAATAAATTATATATATATAATTTTAATTATACTTATAATTTCTTAATTATACTTAATATTCTAATAATTTAATTTCAATTTTCAACAATTAACTCCAAATCACAAATAAATTTTTTCACAAATCATTTTCATTATTTGTATTTATTATACAATATAATTAGTTTCAACTTATATTCATCATATTAATTATCCAAATAACAAACTATGCCTTTCTTCTTGATTTTCTTTAGATTATGAAATTACAAATTTGAAACGCATTGTTCTGAAAATATTTTTCGCCACCTTTCCAACATAACTTTTAAACGAAAACTTTGATTCATTTAGAAAAAAAAGAAAATATATATAAAGGGATTGTTACCGCTAACAAAGTATTGAAAATTGGTATTTTTTTTTTTTTTTTAAATTCGTAAATTCAGAATTTTTACAGCGACAGTTTCGAAATTTCATTTTTCAGATGAATTGCCTTTTAGCATCAATTTCATAGTACGCAATTTCTTATATTTCGTAGTATAACCGTAGAGATTTAAAAGTAATTTTATTAATTAAAAAGATTTACGAATCTTAATTTACGTTTTCAAAAAAATGTTGTAAATAAAAAGTATATTGTACGGTTTAAATAGTAAATGACTTTATAAATATAATTTTTTTCATTTTTTTTTAAATATATGATTTCAGTGAATAATAAAAAGATGCGCCTATTTATTTAGGCAATTCAATTAATAAAAATATTTTTCATAGGACTTCCTTTATTATTTATATGCATGATATTAATGCTTTATGAATAAATTTAATTATTTTAATTCTTCTCTGAAAATTATAATTGGGTTTTGTCTGAAAATTAGTTCGTAGTTTTATACAAAATTTTATATCATTTTATAAATTTTCTTTCATAACATAAAATCTATGAATATTCAGACTTTTTTATTCTAATTGCTTATAATGTTAAATATCTAATAATAAAATCTAGTAAATTAGTACGTCTACACTAAATTCTACAAATAATTGATATACATTCTTGTTTTAATACAGATTTGTTATTGTTAATAAAATTTTATAGATAATATGCACAATAATATTTATCTTTGAATTTGATATTTTAATAATTCTTTAAAAAAATAACTTCGAACAAATTATTATATTATCTCAACATTACCATCAACCATTAAGTATTTTTACGATAACTTATTAATCGGACTTGAGATATTTCATTATGTTACTAAAAATCTTTACCTTTTATTCTTTTATTCAATCTTTTATTCAATTAAAAAGATAATTTGACCGTAAAAGGACAATCCTGATATTTACTACCATCCGTACTTAAAAACTTTAAAAAAATTATTAATAGTTATATTTTTTAAGTATATATTAAATATATATTATATTACACACTTGTTTATTTTCTTATCGCATTCACTATATTTATTAATTTTACTTTACTCTGAAATGATGAATTTTCATAGAAAAAAAATATTAGAGAACAAAGGAAAGTAGAATGTTCGTAAAAGTTATTCGTTGTATCATTATATAATTTTAATGATTAATACGACAATATTTACGAATGAAAAATTAAAAAAAAATCTCATGACGTCCGAGCTCACTCGAAATATTAATAACTTCTGCATTAAATATATATAAAATAGTAAGAAGGACCAAGAAAGCCGAAATTATGATACGCATATAAAATTAATAGAAAATTTTCATTTTAAATTAAATTTATATTTTTAGATATTGCTCTTAATAAAAAATTTAAATATATATAAATCATTTTGACTATAATTAATATGATAAATTTTTATAATATATAAAGGATATTGAAATTATCAGTGATTTATTAATTATTCTTATTAATGTGAAAACTCTAAATAATATTCAAACTAAAGTACATGTTATGGGTCTAATTCATGAATACATCAAATCGATAAGAAGAGATTGTTAATAATGCATAATTTTATTTTGTCCTTAATTCTGTATACTAGTTTTTGTCTTTCTTAATGGTTGCTTCAATTAAACTTCAATAAAACTTTTTATTTCTAGACCAATCTCCCTTTAAATTGTATTATCGTTATGCTGTTGATAAATTATATATATACGCTTAACTGTTATATATCACTAACATATATAGGTATAATTTTTCGATGCATAAGAAGATGAAAATAAATATTTACTATTAAATTGAAAGTAAAGAATATATTGATTAAATATTCACATGGAAAAAGCATAAAATTAACTCTGATATTATTTCACAGATTGCTATAGATTTATTGCAATCATTTATTATGATCTTAATGTTTATTTCGATACAATCATTATGCAAGACTATTTTCAAATATTAATGAAAGTTGTTGATCAATGACTGAATCCATATCTTTTATCTCGGTTGGTAATAAAAAGTACTCTAGGTAAACTATTAATATACGTTTTAATATTTTTCTATAATAATTCGGAAGAATATTAACCGTTAAATTTTATCGATAATCTGTAAAATCAACAGATTTTTTTACATGTAATTGCTGTTCATGTAATTTTAAGCACATTAGTGAAGTTTAAGTAAGTTAGTGAAACAGAACAAAAATACTGAAACAATAGATAACAAAATGCTTATGCATGTTAAGAATTTTGGAAAAAATTCTAAACTAGTGAGTAATTAATACGATATAAGCAATTTTCGTTTAAATTACAAACTTCTCAAAAATGTGATTATAGGTGGTAATTTATACTGGCGATATATTTTACTTTTAAAGCAAAAATGTTTAAAGCAATTTTTTATGAAACTTAATAGTCAATATAATTCAGTTTCTGAAATTTACTATAAAAACATCGATAAGAACAATTCAACGAAGAATGAAGAGAAAAAGAAAGAAAATGGTCTATAAAGGGGAGGGGAGAGTAGAAGGAGAAATTGAGCGAGGGAGGACGACGAGTGGTGCGAGGAAGAAACGGAGAGATAGAGAGAGAACATGGAATACAGAACAAGGACAAGCAATGAAGGCCGGAAGGGCGGCAAAAGGACTAGAGAAACCGAATGGCCGCGGTAGTTGAGGGAGAGGATGGGGTGATACAAATAGCTATATGAAATAAAAATAATAGAATTTAATCGTGAAAGAAAGAGGCGCTGTAAAAAGTGTCCTTTTGTAGATGTGCGGAATACGCGTGTCCATGGACTTGAGAAAGGAAAAGCACTCCCCGGACGTATGGGTCATGAGCTATGGCTGTAAGCCTCGGGTACTCAGATCCGAGGTACGAGGATAAAGTGGGCGACAGTTGCTCTCGTGATATCGCCTATATTGGATATCAATGAGAGAGCGACGTGTGCGAACATGGAATTCCTAGAAGAAAATTGGAGACAAGCTATTCGCACGGAATGTCGTCAATGAGGACGACGACAACCAGTGGGTAATTTTTACTTTTTGTCAGTGTATTTATATTCGCTCGGTATTTGTTGATGAATTAATGGGTGACTTTTACTAGTATCACCGCTTATCATCCATTATACTGTTTTTGATTGTATAATTCTCGAAAATAAAATCACTATTTTTATTGTATAAGTCCAGTTTCCGTTCCTCAGAAATTGAGAGCAACTCGTTCGATAAATGCCGAGTCTGAGGATTGCCAATCTTTCCGCAAGTACGCTCGTGCATAAAGTGCAAATGTTGAAGTATTAGAATATTCAAGTTGACTATTGATAAAATCTCAATAAGTTTTCCGTTTACCTGTAAATAAAGACATTCCATGAAATTATACATCTTGATAATATTTGATCGATGTAAATAAAAATAATGAAAAGTTATTATTGTATTTCTCCTAATAATTAACACGTCTTTCAATGTTTATTGTGCAATAATGAAATATCAGAAAATCAATGTTGATTTATTTTTTTATTTTCATACATAGGATTATAATTTATTTATAGAATCGACATAATTTGTAATAATTTATGTTTTAGTATTGTGGATTTTGAATTTAGTATTAATTTGGAGTATTAATTTGAAATTTTCGTATTAATTTGAAGAGTAAGATGAATTAGACTTTTGATAAAAATTATTTAGTAAATAATGAAGTACTTTTAAATTACAGTCTAAATAATAATCAAACATTAAAAGCATTCAAATATTTTTCTAAGAATTTTAATTAATTATAATACTTGCTGTTGGCGGTTGTTTTATAAAATATCCAATTTTATAAAATAAGAATATAATTATATAATCATATGAACGTTGAGAATATATTATATTGTACGAGATATAGTATACATAAAGCTCACACGTAATTAAAAAAATTATTGTAAATAACGTTGAAAAAGAAATTTTTAATGAAGATAATCTTCATGATTATTCGACCAAACTTGTTATATTATTAATTTTCTTTTTGTTCTCGCTATTACTTAGAAGGTAACGTTCCAATGAATTAAAATCAATTTTATTTGTAAGGAATTTATTATCCAAAGGAATATTTTGATTAATGGCCATATTGTCTGGCGAAAGTTAATACATATAACACGAGATATATCTATTCCATATAAAGACAACTTTGATGTCCTATATTTCTAAAGTTTCACCGTCGACCGTAATTTACTAAATGTACAAGGCTATACTAAACAGAATGAGAAGTTTGCTTTAATATGATCCTCTATTTAGGAAGGTATACTATACTTGCGTAAGATAAAGCAAACATTAAATAAAAACTCCTAATTGTATTTTACTATTCCATGTCGGAGATTGGCCATTTGATAATAATTATTTAAAATAAGCTCCCAAGGTAGTCAAGAATGATTTATTCCTCTAAGATATCTTTAAAAAATAAAATTAACTTTTGATTTAATAATAATCCATAATTAATGTGACTGTATTATGTAATGAATTATCATTTATCACATTTACAATTTTTACAAATTATGACCTCTTGGTTGTTTGCAAGTAAACATCACAAAATGTAAAAGATTATGCACTATATAAAGTATATACATTATCTGCACTATGTATAGTGCAAAAATATATTATTCATGTTAAAAGTAATTGCAAAGATGTACAATAGATAATATTTATTTCCCTTATAACAATTAAGAATTACTGATCAGTTGGACTGAAAGTGAAACAACGAATATGTAATAATTATCGAAATAATCCAATTGTTTAAATATTTATGAAATATAGTAGGTCAGTAGATAAGGAAACCCTTCTTCGCATTTCTCTTCTCATCCATTGTTGTCCATGTAAATGTGCATAGATGTTCGTTACAGACTCGATATATCACTGTGCATTTGCTGCGCAAATAGCGCATTGTCTGCTACGAGAGAGGGGAAAAGCGAATTAATACTCGAGATGAGAGAAACTCGAGGGCTTTGCGAAGGGTGAATTGTCTTGTTTCGTCAGAAACTCGAAAGTCTTTATACATTATCAACGACACTCACAGATGATTTCACCTTTTACGCACTTGTTAGGTCCAACTTTATTCTTAGCTTTTACATGGATTTAGTGATGGGGATCGTATTATTATGGGGGGGGGGAGAAGGGACAAGCGTAGAATTTCATCGAGCTTTCTTTTTGAAAGATTTATTGTTTTAATAAAATTTGATGAGAAGTTTTCTCGACGATAAACTTAACATACGTATTCGGCTACGCACTATTAATAAATCGATATTTTATTTCTTATATTGCCTTTCTATTTTAATTTAATATAAAAGCTCTTTTTGAAGTTTGCGCGGAGGAAAGAATTTTATAAATGAGTTAAAATTCATAAATAAATTGTAGCAGCTGTACCTAACAAAATTCATACTATAAAATAAGCAAAAAAATAAATTATTACCTATATATCAAGGAAACTTAAAATATTATTCACATTTTATTATTAAAAAGTTAATACGCGAGTCATTAAGCAATGTAGGAATTAAAGTAGTAATACAAAATTTTAGTTATGAAAATAACACATATATAAAACATAATAAACTTTAATAATAATAATTAAATTGCTAACGGTATTGAATAATTAATAGTTTGTAAAAAAAAAAAGAAGAAGACAAAATATCGAGAAATATATGTTATTCTAGAATGTAAAATAAAAGATTCAAGAATTCCCAACAGCAAGAAAAGAAATGTGCAAATATGCTAAATAAGTAGTTTGCAATCATAATGTTCATGCCGAACGTATAGCAAAGTTTATATATGCACAAGGAAATAATGAGGAAATTGATTATGCAGGCAATTAGGAAATTGATTATACATTTCTCTAACGAGAAATCAGAACCTGTGAACTATTATTGTAGAATAGTTAGAAAATTAAAAAGTTACAAACTGCAGCTATAATCGTTACAGATAAGGAAAGTCATAGAAAATTTGAGAATTTAATAATACGAATTTTTCAGTTTTGCACAATCTGAATATTATTTTTCATGTAAAATTTTTCATTAAAACTTTCATTACTGAAATTTTTATTTAACACTGATATATGGATGAAATATTAGATATATATATATATATATATATATGTGTGTGTGTGTGTGTGTGTGTGTATGTAGGTATATATTACAAAGATACTTATGCTCTTAATTTATTATTTCTAAAGGTATTAAAATGAATATTTTATTTTTTATTTTATATATAATTCTAGTTAAATGATACTGGGGAAAGAAATTAAAAATATTTTTTAAATTCTAAATGAATACTTATAAAAAATATATTACTTTTCATTATTAAGATTAAAGGTAATGGTTATAAATACTGGGTTTCCTGAACAATTATATAAATATTATATAATAACATTAATTTCATTATAAACAGAATTTAACAAATATTTCATATAAACTAGTATTATTTTAAGTACATATTGGTATTTTAGAAACTATACATGTGCGTAAATTTTATTAAATATATTAAAGTCAGTAATAAAGTAAAATAATACATATAGTGTACATATAGTGTATTAGGATATTTAAAATTATGTCTGAGTATTCAAACGAATATTTTCATTAGGTTGTTAATTAATTAATATTTTCTTTTCTCTTCTCTTATAAAAGACTTCTTATTTCTATTTTAAAAGCAGTGCCCAGAGTCGAGTCGTAACATTATATTCACTTTTAAGGCTTTCATCTTTTATTCCTAAAACCTAACCTTTTATTTTTATAGTAATAATTGTAAAATATCTTAAGAGTGTAAATTTTTTTAATTATCCAAAGAGGTCGTTTATGTCTAAGCTATAAAATGAAAATAGGTCTAACCGCACTGCAAGCGACGTCATTCGCTTGGTTGTACGATCGACGTGCGCCTCTACTCCGCATGCAGATTCCACCGCTAAAAGCATTTTTACCCTGTGCACCACCACAGTAGCCACAACCACAGTTGCAATTTAATTATTTGATAAGAAATTGAATGGCTGCGTATGGAGCACATCGCGAATTTCGATGCAGGCACGCGCCTTTTATAAATATGCTTTGAGGCGTTGGGAGTACTCTTTCCAGGGAGGAGACATACTTGAGGATTTTCACCTGGACGCGTTGCGAATTGCTAAAGCTGCGTTTAAATTCATAGCTTTGGTAAACTACATAAATTATTCTGACCGATTAATGCTCTATAACTACATAAATTTCAGATTTTACTTTATGTACAGTCACAACTCCCCAATGTTTTGTATATATTAGTTTATACTCAACCAGTGCCATTAACTTTAACGTGCTTCAAATAATAATATTTGTGTTTGCTTTATACCGTTGAAAATGACATACTAAAGCGATGATGTAAACGTTTAAAATTATTATATATAATATGGAACGCGCGTGTGGTTAAGAGCGCCTATGTATTCTTTATGCACCTGATTCAGTCATTTTTTGTAAAAAGATACACTCGTAGTCTTATAACGGTATCGGCTCACTTCGATAATTTAATTAATTATTATTTTCATTTTGTTGAATTTTATTAACATGCTCGAATTATTCTACATAATACGAAAACTGCACTAAAGTATTTTTATGTTTATTATATACACACATTCACACATTCTGCTGTATTTTATATTTTAGTATATTTTATTTCTATTACGTAATAATGTTATATATTATCTTTTCATAAATACGGAAATTAATAATCTGTACATCTACAATTCACCGTTTATTATTGCAGATTAGAAATATAATCTAAGTTTGATTATATCAATTATTAAGGCAGTGAAACAAAACCTCACATAACATTAATACAATCAATAAGCTAAAAATATTTTTCTTTCGAAAAATCAATTTTTTTAGATTCTTATTGTAAAGAAAGATGCTGTTTTGAGTAAAAAAGACAAAGAAAAGAAATAAAATAAAAGGTTTAGTATGGGCAAAGTATGATTGTGAGAATGTTTTAACGATAGCAACATAATCAATTGCCATTGTGCTCTGGTTGATTCTTTTATGATAATTAATTATCATTATTATTACATATATTCTTAATCATCAAAATATTATTATTATTACATATATTCTATTGTTCCTTTAATAACAAAAAGTTCAACGATTAATAAAATATGAATTTAATAATATAATACTATATAATATTCGTGATTTTGTTAGTCTTTGTAACGTAGTCAAAATAATATAATAAATTTCATTTGTATTGGATTTTGAAAATGATCTGAATTATATTCAAATATATATTTTTTTCATTGGGCCCTTACTTAAACATATATATTTTATAAAAATACAGGAACATTGCTTCGATAGACACATAAATCTATTGTTTTATCAAATGTTACTATTGTATAAGTTTTGGTAAAAGAATGTTATTGTACAGACAAATAAAATTAAGTATTCTCTATAATGATTAAGACTCAATAAGTATATAGTAGCGTTTTGAAACATTTACAAAAAGAGACAAATATTGACTGCCAGCTCTCACTTATCAAGAAAAACATTATTTTTATTTGTCAGCGACTTTTAGGGGTCTCGCATCAGGAGAAACTGAAATTACTCTCACGCTTGATTTACTACGCGGAACTAACCAACACATTTCTCTCTCCCTCTCTAATTCCCTCATCTCTCTTCTTCTCCCTTTGAAAATGAATAAATATATATATATATATAATTAGCCATGGGTAAAAGGAAATAGAATGACCCAAGTACATAAAGTTTAAAGACGGAGAACGAAGGAGAGGAACAAACAAAGTGATAAAGTAGAAAAGAAGGTATGCAGCGATGCGTTACTTCGACTCACATTATATCGATCGGTCAGTATCGAGAATTCGAGATGCGCCTGAGCGCTTTCCTAAATAGCTCGTCATTTTACACCTCTGAATTTTTTCATGCACATCATCGCGCTCCGCCTGGCGCAATGTAAACTTCAGCTGTCTCAAGTATCGGTTGGCAATACTGCGGGGAATTGTCGTCGAATTGAAAATAATTTGACTCGATAAAGACGTCAGCCTCAGAATATAATGCGACTCGTGTTTGCGTATGCAGCCACTCTACCGACCACAACTAAACGATCGAACGAAGCGGAAGAATGGCTTCTTTATCTTTCTCTCTATCCTTCTCCTTCTCTTTCCCGTTATTCAGTGGCAATGATTTTGGTTGCTCAAATTGTTATTCTTTCATTGGATAAGCGGCTTGAGTTATGTAAAATATCGAATATTTTTAATTCGATCATTTCTCCGAACGTATAATTAATCGCTACTTTTTCGATATTATAAATATTAGATAATATCGCCAAATATAATCGTCTTTCGTAATAATTCGATTTCCGTACTTAGGAAATATACAAGCTACTTACATAAGAAGACAGAGTCTCTGAAAATCCTTTCGATTGAATTTATTGTTATTTTATAATTTATAGTTATGACGGTTCGAATTAAACTTTGCATTTTATTGTTATCATTGCTTTATTGGTTATAAGAGCTTTTTAACATAATTAAAAGTATTGGTACAGATTAAAATAGTAGATAATTATAATCCATGAAATAGGATATTCTCACGCGAGTGTTCAATTTTTACGGATATAATTGAATTTTTTAACATTGGCTGCCACCGAAAGTTTTTAAAAATTAAAAACTATTCCACGCTATTATTTAAAATTTTAACGACGAACTTTACAAACTTCACGTGTGCCCATAAAGTAAAGAAGGATTAACGACAGTATGCGTAAAAAAGTCATTATTATACGATTTTAAGCATTTCAATGTATTTTGTGGAATGTGTCGGCTAAGACCTCTTCTTTCTCTAATTTCTCAGTCGGTATTCTTCAGAAAAATGCAATAATAACTTTACGGGGAACAATTTGATAAATTATCGTGATGGGTCACTCAGCCGCGTTGGAGAATAATTTAGGCATTTGTAGGTTCTTCCAGGATTCGTAAAACCGGTATTGAAGTTAGTTATAATACATTAGCACTTTTTCGTAGCAACAGTTTTTTTTTTTTTTTTTTTTTTTTTTTTTTTTTTTTTTTAAACTTATGTCATTAGATACCTGAATTGACGTATCACGAATCTGAGAATTTAACATATCCTACTACTAATTGAATGAATAATTGGATGTGAATCATGGCACACAGGATGACCGTTAATTGAACTTTACAACCTCTGTTTGATGATCGTTAAATCAATCATGTTCAAGCACGAGAACAAAGCAGGAAAGATACCAATTGCTTTCTTAAATGGAATCAAAGTGAAAGACTTCTTTAACAAAAGTAGAAAATAGATTTCTGGCTCGTCATAATGAATTGTTTAGAAGAGAAATGGAATATTAATTATTACCCTATAAACTCGATTTAGTTTAGTCTTTATTACATAGTCGTATTTTCAAATCATATAATGCTTTATAGATTATAAGAATAAAATATAATTATTAAATCTTTTATTCTTATAATACACAAACATTTCCAATGAATTGGTTGAAATGAATTTTACACGTATAATAAGAATAGGTAAAATATATTTTTCTCATTATGTCAGAATGTTAAAGAAAATATGAAGATATAATTTAAGCACAATATCGTCAGATTTATTTAAAACTATTATTATACATAATTATAATAAATAACGATGAATTATTGTCAATGATAAAATCAACGATAAAGTTTAAATTATTTTATGAATTACATAGTTTTCACAATTCATTGTTGTATGTTTATGTATATTTGCTTTAACAAATTTAACTACAAATATGTCAATTTAACAAATATGTCGACTAATATACGTAAGTTTCGAAATAATGAATTGATTGATTTGAAATAATTTTCACTTGTAAATGAGTTTACCAATAATTTTTGTTTTATTTGATCAAATCATCTACATCTGCATTAAACAACGAGAATTCATATAATTGACTTGAGATTTTTAAAAACTATAAATTAATTGTTCTTCGTTCTATTTCGTTAATTCAAATTCGTAATAATAAAATGATAAAATATATAGTCGTATTATACATTTTCATCTTGTTCGCGATTATATAATTTGAAATATTTTATGTTTTTTGTTTTAGTTACTTTGTCAATTCGCATTTTCGATGGTGATTAAAAATATAATAGTGAGCTTGTTACCATTATTTAATATTCTATGAGATGCGTGAGAAAGTTGCTTTACTGGAAATGTAAATGTGATTAAAATCACGAATTTCTCATTTTCTCAAAACCTGTATTTAAGCAAACACAACAAATTATTGAAGAAAATAAGATTATATAGATTTTAAAAGCAATAATAATCGATTACTATGAACTATTTCACACGATGTAGTTTTTACTTAAGAATTGTATACATTATATTACTTCACGAAACAAATCACATTAATTTGAGCAAATAGTTTTACTTCAGATCAATATATTTTACATTGCAACGTGAATATTATTGATATTGGATATTCGTTAAGAGTAATTAAATATATTACATAAACATGGGATAAACAAGATAATATTGCCCGGATGATGATGAAATTGAAAAGTTGCAGTTGCAATTAATCTCCAAATTATCGATTTCACTTAAACTCTCTAAGTCTTATCGCAAGCGATAAAATTTCACTTCCTTAAACTCAAAATCACTCTACATAGAGTAGACAGTTAGCGGCAAGGAGCATTCTATTTGCTCGTAGCAAAAACCAATTCAATTACACGGCTTTATGGCACAGCGCGAGAGGAGAAATAAATAAATGACCCGCCACTGCGTAATACAAGAAAGAAAGAAAGGTAGAGGAAAGGTGTGTGATAGAGAGCGTAAAAAGCAAAAAAATGAACACACAGTGCCTTAATGAGATTCGGTTTCCGCAGAGAAATTTCCACGTGTGTTTTCAGTTATTCATAATCAAGATAAAACGACGCGTGTCGCACGCCTCATCTACCCCTCGCCTATCCTCCTACCCGCCGTCCGTACTTGCCACTCGCCATCGCCACCGCTACCGCCTCCGACACCTCCGACACCTCCGACACCCCCCCCCCCCACCCCCCGACGCCCTTCCCTCGACCTCCTACCACTGCCCTACGAATGCGAGTCACGAAGGTGCGAATTTTCCGACGTTCTACCCGCTACTCACTAGTATGCGAATCGTGTAAAAACAGCCGCACACACACACGCACACTAGTCCCATCCTCATCCTGGTGGGTGAGTGCAAATGCATAATTATTCAAAGAGGGCTGCTGTATTGAACTCATTCGGGTTGCACAGCGCACGTCAGGACAGCTTATTACCAGTGATTTCTGTAATTTATGATTAAGCGTTACTGCGCATAAATCTAGAGTGCCAGACCTTTCTGCTCTTTTTCCAAATCGGCCTTACGGGCACAGATAAAATAGGCTTGGATAATGCATTTCGTTAAAAATAATTAAAACCTCTTGTAGTTAGCAGGTAGTGCATTTCAATTTATAAAAGCGTAAATCCCAGAAGATCAATGTTATGTTCCAGACAAGGCGCGAAGAAGGATTATTATAAACAAAGAATTTTATAATTTACTAATGAAATTCATGTTGATTTATAGATTATATTTTTTTCTCATATTCTCATGGCTAATGTGATTGTATATATCGAATTTCAAGAAAATTTACATGTAACTTTAAGGCTTTTTTTACTCAAATTCATTTTCAATGCTTAATATAGAGTGCGATTCAATATGAATACAATAATAAAAATTCATATTTGTAGTTTCTTTGCGAAAATTTATTTTTATAGATCAACATGACAGGCTAGCGCTAATAAATAAATATGGCGTTATATTTCAAGTAGTGTCGGTCAGGATTATGTTCTTTTTATTATTATGCTTTTATTTATTATTCCGAGAAACATACTACGTATACGTATAATCATTTTATTTATTTAACTCTGAACTAATTTTTGAATATTTTAGCGAATTCTTTAAGAAAAATTAACGATGTAAACAATAATTAAAAAATATTTTGTTAAAAGTGTAAAAGTTATTTTCATTTTATTTATTTAATATCTCATCCAGGTTCCTTCTAGTTTGCAGAAAATTCTACTATTTTTAACCTTAGTTATAAGTTTTCTGTATTTTTGCTTTTTAGCTGTACATGATTACTTTATTTTAAACATTAGTCATAAATTTTTTCTAATTCCTGGCTTTGAATATTTCAAATGTTAGATGTACACATTTATAGTATAACGCTGATAATAACTTTATTTCATTTTGTTTTTCCTTTCCAAGAAATTTGAATTTCATCTAACACACACCCGCGCGCTCACACACACATATATATTAAAGGGAATATAACATCAACGAAACATGTGTTAGAACCTATATTAAGACATTATTTGTTTCTCTTTTCTCTATCTGAGAAGATCATCAATTTTTCAAGGTGATTGTAGAACGATGAGGGCCTTTTAGAATAACTAATCCTATACAAGAAACAGATATTTATTAGGTTTAAAGCGAAATCCTCATTTAATTATTGCTTTTTATTGCTTCTATAATGATGTATTTTATTTATCTTAAACATTGAATTGGTATTCGTAAATGATAAAGTGAACAAAATTAAAAGAGAAAAAAATGGCATGTATATTGTAAAAATCATTACCGATATGTGTAAAAAAAAGTATACAGTCGCTATTCAAAGTATAGAAATAAAGTATGTAGGATACATTGTAAATTATTATAAATATCAAACATCAGTTACATGTTAAAATGATGTCTTATCAAGCTTTCATGATTTATAATTATTCAATCGAATTATTACTAAATATTTTTTAATTATACAGTATTTTACCATAGTATTTATTACTCTTTGTATTTAGAATTTATTATGAAAGTTATTGATTTTGTAATTTGTTTTAAAATTATGTTCTACCTTTGGTATAATAGATATAGTAAGTATGTATAAATAGAGTGAGATGGTAACAACTTTATGACAATGGACTTATGGACAGCCAGGTCTTCTTGTTCATTAAATAATTATATAATACAAATTTTCAGAGTAAAAAATAGAATAAAGTAGATGGAACTGGAGGAGAAAAAAAGTACTGCAATGTAGACAAAACAGAGGACTCGCAGAATAATTACCAAGGAAGCCAGATGCAAGCGATGTTACCGCAAAGGTCATCGACTTACCTGACATTTTTCTGAACGACTGCGTGTCCCTCCTTTTTCTTTATTTCGCATTTCCTTTTTCGCTTAATTCTTCGTCCGTTCGACAAACACAATCACGCTCTCATACAATCGCACACACACGCGCGTACGGGTACACACACACACAAACACACACAATCTTACTCTTTATTTATTTTCGTATCTTTTTTTTCTTATGCTGTGACTGCGCACACATGTATCTACCAATAAATGCCATTCCAAGTCGAGTCCCATGAGAGCTCGTGCACTTGCCGTCGTGTGTTCGTGTTTTTCATGCACCAAGAAGCACGTAATACGTCCAGCGCATTTACAAAGGATTCGTTACGCATGGGTTCATGTGCGTGTGTGTATACTGACGCCGAAAATCCTATGTAAAATGGGTCACGAAGCATACAGTATAAAATATTTAGAGTGATTTACTCATTATAAAGAAACTGTTTATGGCGTAGGCGTGATATTTTTAATAAATATCATGCAATTTCAATAAATACAGGTGATGTTGCCTTTCATTTCTTAATTGTAACTATGAAGATTTATTAAATTCGCTTGGAATTGCATTATCCCATCAAAATTTTATCGAATATGGCAAGCAGCGAAGTCATCAAATTTGATACATAAAATATCTACTATAGAGCTTGCATTATTGTTAAAAGCATCGTAAGATGTTTGGCGTTTGAATATATTTTCTTTTACCAGTATGTATATTACAGTTAAAAAAGTTATATTAGTGGTAAAAATGCTACAGGCTCGTAAGTATAAATTTATGTTATTATTACCGCAAGTGAGAACAAAGAAAATAAGTAAAATTAATCCTATGTGGATTTCACTGCTTTTCGAAAAAAGAAAAAGTTTTAAAATTAGTGGAAACATATTATTGATAAGCACATGGTAGAAATGAAATTAACATTACTTACATCGAATTATTTAATTATATTACGATTGTCAAGAGCAATTTATCTATATAAATTATATAGATATTTTATGTGAGCAAAAGTTTCATTATACGAATTCCTTGGAAATCGAAAAAAATTGATTATTCGCTTTCTTTAAAACTTATCGAATACTTTTAGTATAAAATAGTTTCTTAATTGATCAAAAGTTGGTCAATAGTCAATAGAAATAGTAAAAGTATTACAATGTTATAAAAATAAAGTTAAAATATATCTTTTGATCGCCTATATATGATATATTAACAAAAAAGGAGAAAAAAGCAGGAAAATAAAAATTACTTAGAAATAATTAAAACATTTTCCAGCAAATTTTACTTTCAAATAACGCAGAAAAGTTGCTCGCACAATTAAAACTACAATATATTGCAATATACATACAAATTAATCAAATTGCATAATCCTAGAAATAAAGTTATTTGGAGTCAGGCGTGCAACATTCCACTAAATTAATTTGGTTTATAAATATAGAATATCAATGCAACGTATCCTATTCATAAAGTTGTCTCGGATATGCAGTTGAGAAAATCATATTTTCTTCTGACGGTTAGAAAAGTATTCCGAAGACGCTGTTATATATTTTAAAATGGACTAAAATTTTCATAATTTTATAACTGTTAATATTTGAGGTTGTAAATCATCATTATCTACGTTAATAATTCAACAATATCACAATGCCGATTAACTTATTCGTCATGTATAATGATGTCGTAATTCATTGAAATAAATATTAATTGAGTAAAGATGCATCGATATTTTTATCAGATAAATAAAAGAATATGGATGGATAGTGATTCGATATTAAAATTGCTTTTATAAGTATTTTATGAATTAACTTATAGTCGAGTAAATATCTAACTGTGAGGTAACTATAATCGAAATTCTATTGGATGAATTAAATTTGTTTAAATATTAGTCTTCCAATTTATAAAGGCAGGCAATATTTTGAATGTAAAATTGTAAAATCAAATACTCATCCACGAGTGAGCAAATACACTTTTCTTTTAGATTCTACGATTTTATAAATTATTCATTTAAATATGAGCAAAAGAAATATGCGTCTCATTAAATTGGATATCATTTAATGCCGAAGCTCTAAAATAATAAAATAAAATATTTTCTAAAGATAAAAATAGGATTATACGATACTATCGTAAACATTTCAACTTGTAGATGTGCAGATATATTCGGTGTTATGAATTTATCTACTAAGCTTATTCTACATATTTACAAAATTTGAAGGTCCTTTCTACAATAAAACTTATACATTATTAAATGTTAATTATTGTTTGTTAATTAGAAGTTAAAAAGCATGGGAAATCTAATCTCAGAAGATACTAAAATACAAAACTTACTTCAAACCTTATTTGGAGTTTATGAAGTGGATCCAAAAAGTTTCTATAACACCATTTTATTTTCTATTTATCTTGTTTGTTAAAATTTTCGATGGCATTACTTTCTACTGCAAATTTATCTATTTAATTGTGTATATCCCTGTGTGAATAAATGGTTATTATCATATTAATCTATTCTATTTTTAAAACTAAATAATCGCAATTCTATGCATTAGATGAAGTTATAGGAAATCTAGCATTTATCTACAAATTCTATTAAATTAATAAAATAATCCTTCTCTTTCCTTGTGACGTGCATATTATAATCTTAAAATTATGAACTTATTATAAAAGAGTAGAGAAGTATTACGAACCTTTAGGATATTCAATGTTGCCCGTAAATTGAATCGACGGACGTTCAAACGATCGTGTACATTGATGTAGGAGATTTACTACTGAGAATAAGATGTGAGAATGGCACTCGCAGTCCTTTCAATATTTAAACTTTCAAGCTTATATGTATTTGTGTTGTGACACTGTACTTGAATTGAGTTTAGCTTAAAGTTGGCTTATATTTCTCTTTTAACAGATATAATATGCTAAATTCAAATTTGTAATAAAAATATGCAACATTTAAACAATTTTTGTAAACTAAGGTTTGATTAAAGTAATTTGATTTACGTTTGAATTCAAGTAGATTAGTCATATTTAATAAGGTTTTGCTTTATCTGAACGATAGTTTTCAGTCACTAATATTAATTCACATTGAGATTATCTTATAAAATTAATCCTACCATTAACACTAAAATCATAATAAATTTTATTTATTTTATTCCTCAAAAATGCTTTTTATTATATTATAGAGAATAATAATATTCTACTATAGTATAAACTTTTCTATTACATTATTTTATATTTCTATGCATCATCATATTCACAATCATATTATTTATTTTCCTAATTACGGCTTACAAAATAATAATTCGAAGACACCTATGGATAACTTTCTAGAGATTAAATTTCAGCCTCTTGCAAATTTCAAGTTCGACGTTTCCTACATTGATTCTTGAAACTTGGACTTAAACATTTCAGTTTTTCTTTTTTACAGAATTGGGTCACAAAAGTTATTAGAGTAAATATAGCTCAATAAAATAACCCACTAATGCCCATCTTTTTATCATATTATTTTAATATTTGTTTTGTTACGAAACGCATTCTTTTTTCTTTTTTCATTTGTGGCTTCGAATAAAAATAGATTATTAAAATGTTAATATACCTATTCCCATAATAACAATATCAACTTCCATCGACGATCTTTTAAGATTATGAAGTCAGGCAGCCTTAAACGTGTAAATAATTATGTAGACTAATTTAAAAAGACTATTCTGTGATTAGTATTCAAGAAAAGAAGTTTAAAAAAAATGTAATATTGTCTAAAAAGAGGATGCAACACTTAATAATGAAATTATCATTATAAATATAGAAATATATCATTGTTTCATAATAAACACTCCTTAAAAAAAAATACTAATAGGGCTTTATTGATATGAAGATATAAAGTAGGTGTATTACATTTTTGCAAAAATACTATTATATATCATTATCCTTAAAAATTTCTGCTAATATATTCCGGACAATGTGTTATTTCATTGTTTAGAGCTACAAGAAAAAGGTAAAAAATATAGTTTCAGCTGTCAGGACATTTGTTACTACTTGTCACCGAATGCTTGCAAATGTAATTAATTTTAACTTTAAAGTTTCTCTTACAATACCGTAATGGATAAAATTCTAGCTTAAATAATGAAAAATTAGGAAAACATTTAATTTTTATTCTTACCCTAATTGTAGTATTGCATTTAATTATGATGAATTTAAAAAATATATATATTTACATATGGAATAAAAACAGATATTTTCATTTACATGATGAATTTATTTATGAAGCAAAAGTATTATCATTAGCTATACATGCATTTGCAAATATAAATATTGTCGTGATATTATATCCAATTTCAATCAAGTTTTAGGCAATTATTTGGATAATAAGAGTTAAAAATTTTAATTTACTTTTGTACAAGATATAATTTAAGTCGCATAATTTTAATACAATAATTTAATTTACAATAATTGTATTTTTCTTTGCGTATAAAAATATATGCGTATATCTGATAAACATTATTATTAACTATTAAAATAATTAGTGGAGAAAATTTAATTTTTCAATAACCTATTTATTTTGCAAGATATGTTTCGTTTTTTTGAATAATAAGGAAACGAAAGAAATTATTAGAAATTAAGAAAAAATGCATAATTAATGAAAGAAGAATTTTATAATTATTTTAAACAGTTCATTCTGTAATTTTCCTGTTTTTTACTACTGTAATTTATATGCTGACATAATTTTTCTAATAACATTAATTAACTAAATTAAGTCAGTGATTAATAGAATATTATAATACACTCGTAGTTATAATTTTACTACTAACAGCCTCGTGATTACGCTTTACTTTTAATTGTTGATTTGTAATATATTAATTAGACTTATCTGAAAGGTAATGACTTCTTATTTAATGAAACAATATTTAAAAATTGACCAATTATAATGATTCATACACATGAGTATTCAAGTACACGACCTCGTACGAGCACAATTCCACTTACAGTCT
The DNA here is from genome assembly GCF_000503995.2 of Ceratosolen solmsi marchali. Classification (NCBI taxonomy): domain Eukaryota; kingdom Metazoa; phylum Arthropoda; class Insecta; order Hymenoptera; family Agaonidae; genus Ceratosolen; species Ceratosolen solmsi. The sequence goes on from NW_011948422.1 coordinate 479,321, forward strand.
CCTGATAATTTTCGTAAAATATTTTACTTTCATTTTGCCATACTAGTATGCGAATAATAAAAAAGCATTTAAGTATAATTTTATATTAAGAAGTTCGTTTATTGCAATTATATATACTTATATCTTCATATATATTCCAGTATTAAGGATCATCAGTTTATAACATGCCCAATGATGGGGAAAAGTTTCCCTATTCAAGTAAGCAAGAGTGATAGAGTAAGAGAGAGAGAGAGAGAGAGAGAGAGAGAGAGATTTCATAGGATTTGATTTATTTTTATTGTATCATAAAATATAATAGTCAGATAATAAAGCATATACACGTAGCTAATCTATATTTTAATGAATTATGTAAAAAGAAAATACTTTTTTTACCATTAATTACTGGTAGGTTGTATTTATATTAAGTAATAAAGGCATTTAAAACCGAATTATCTAAAGCAAGAAGATTATGAAGAAAAAAAAATCTATCTATTTGGATTTACTCGTGTGTAAAATAATTTATATATATATATATTTTATTAAATACTGAGGAAAACAAAAAGCAAGTCTGATACGATAAACGGATCAAATAAGAATATTTGCATAACTGAAATTTAATAAATATATAAAAATATAGATGCAATATATGTAGTATTATATATTGCATTTTTACACACAGACGCACACCTACCCACCCACACACGCCTGTGTGTGAACATCTATTAAAATGTAATAAGATAATATTTTAAAAATCTAATTTTAAAAGACTCTTAATTGGGCGTCTGATTAAGTTTGATTAATTTTAAGAATAAATGGTAGTATCGGTGTTGGTGCAAGAAAAGAAGTCTGTCAATTGAGCATTTGCGAAATAGACAAATTAATAAAATGTTCAATTGATGCATATCGATAAAGTATTGATTATTTATTAAAATATAATTATGTAATTATTAGAAACTGTATGAGAAAACAAAAGAGATATGTTAAATCAAAGAATGCAACTTCTTCTTGTCGCTTTAGTAGAATTTAGAAATATCAAGTATTTAATATTTCAACTTTTCCATTTCCTTTAATATAAAAGAAAACTTGCGACGGCAATTTATTGTATCAGCACATAGCATAAACTCGTCTTTACTCAATATCCTTATTTTCGTAAAGAATATATAACTACATTATATCTGTATTAGAGCCGAAATACATAAGGAATCTAATGGTCTCTAAAAATATGACAAGAGGAAAGAAAGAGAAAGTAATATACTTTATTTTTCGAACTATATTATTTCCAGCAGGTTTTAACGATTCAGCATCCTTCGAAACGACATTCTACGTCATGTACCGGTTAGGCTGTCTTTCTCTCCTTTAGTTTCCCCTATCTAGAGTCGTCTACGTAGCTTCTTGTTCTTCTATTCTTTTTTCTTCCCCTTTTGAGTAACTCGCCGTCGTCCATTCCTCCTCACCCTCTCCATCAACATCGTATCTTCTATTTTTTAAACGTCATTATACGTAATAGTGCAATTTGTGTAATGGTAGAGAACGAGTAATTCAGAGCGAGAGAAATACTATGAGAAATAACGGAGAGAGAAGAGGTGCTCGTATGATTCCGCTGTACCTCGGACGCACTCGGCCACGCGAACAACACGCGATTCCTCCCTTCTTCTCGTCGACTTATCCATTGCACATCTCATCCATAGACGCATTTAAAAGATACTTGCTTACCTGTTGGACTGGTTAGACGAAGAAATAGAGAAGGTAAGTGAGAGGGAGATTGGCAAAAAGGGATCGTGAGAGGAAGAGCAGAAGAGGAAGAGGGGAAAAATAAATGGGAAGAGAGAGGCAGTACCCAAGTGCGTAGTTGCGTATATATTCCTTCGTCTTTTCTCTTTTTCTGCAACTTTTCATTATTATTTCTCTTCTGCCCTCTCTTATCCAAAAATGCTTTGAGACAATGGAAATGACAAGTTTTATCTCTTTCATCCTATATCTCTATTTATCCCTAAATCTTTTTATTCCCCTCTATTTTTCCTATTTCGCGACTGTTATTTTCGCCATGTTTTTATCAAACTGTCTTACTTCGGGGTAAAAGTATAAGAAAAGGAACGTGAAACTAAGGATATGAGAATAGGGAACGTGATAAAATGAGAACGGATGTGGCTCATAGCAGTAAAAGCATGATCAGAGAAAAATTCTTAAGTTACTCATTCTCTCTATCTTTCTCATTCGGCGAAGCTACTTTAAGGAAGCGAATACAACCGCCCTAAGAATCTTGCATGTGCTAACTTGTTTTTCTTCTTTATCGCATACTTTTAGTTGTGGCGACTAATTTAGAGTGCGATTTTCCTATAATAAGGTACTAGCGCTCAACTTCTGTTTATCTCTATTTAAATAGTATTAAAGAAAAGTTGAGTGGAAGTACAGTAAGAAAGTGAGCAGGAAAATGCAATGAGTACAGTAAGAAGTAATTGGGAGAGAGGGGAAATAAAAGTTTACATTTAGTTTTCGACATATCTATGAGTCATATGCAATTTTCCAACAAATAATAAGCCAATAATGCTAATGAAGTACACTTTTTTAAATGTAGAATTAAATAATGACTTATATACAAAGAAATTATTACTGCAGTGACATTTACTTAATTATTTTCGTAATCATTAGAACGATGAAAATTAAAACATTTAAATTTTAATTTAATAAGTGAACTGCCGTTGAATAATAATAAGATAAAATTAAGTCATTAGGAAAGAGCCCATATTACATGAAAATGTAAAAAATAAATCATTTATAGTTCAAATAATTGTAGCGAGATAATTCGATATAACTTACGAAGATAAATGCTATACTTAATAAGGGGTACATAAGATATTTAATCGAAAAAAATATGCAATAATAATAATAATGATGACTATGTAGGAAATTTATTTATTATTTATTATTATATTTTATATATAATTTAAATTTATACTTAATTACAAAAGTAAATTATTCTCATATTTTAGATCTGAAATAAATGATCAATCGTCACTGGATGTGATGAATTAATTAACTTTTTGTCATTGAAACCTCTATAAAATTAATAATATTAATAAAGTTAACACTTTCCCACTTTCCTAAGTGTGTTAATAAAAGTACTTTTTGATACAGTTATCTTAAATGAAATATTAATTCAGTAATTTTTATTCTCCTTGAATACAATGGCTTGTAATGAATCGAAATCTTAAAAAAGGATTTTGTTGGCTCTATGTAGATTTAATACAAACCAGCATTTCATATATAATAATTTTATGATATCTACAAATACTTTGATGGAATTAATTTGTAAATTAATTTTTATTATATCAACAATGATAAACAAATATAGATATGATGTAATAAGTGAAGTATAATGGCGCAATTAATCGATGGAAAATTGGGAAACAATTATGAAAATAAAATGTTTGAAATAATACCACGCTAAAAAAGGATAGAAGAGGTAAAATTACTATAGTAAAAAAAAAAAATGCGTTCGTGTATAAAGTTAGATGTGAAAAATTACTGAAATAATATAGTACGCTTATTTTAATTTGATTGACTTTTGTTATTTATTCTGATTAATTATTCAAAATGCGAACTAATTTAAATAATGTGCACCTTGTAATTATTTTTAATGTGCCAGCTACATTAAAAAATAAAATTGTTAGTCATTAAAATTTTTGTAGTCACCATGAATTATTAAAAATTAAAAATAATTATTATTATAAATATTAATAATTATAAAAATAATAAATTAATTTGAGAAGTTTCATATTGTCTATTAGTTATTTTAAAATATTTTTAAAACACCAACGATGACTGATTATTGTATGTATTTCGTAGGATTTTTTTATTGCAAATGAATGAAGTGTTTAATTTCTTAAATTATTTCTGGGTTATGTGTTCAACGATTTATTTGAATGTACAATGTATATGATAGTATTCAAGGCGCAACAAGTATGCTTTGAATTAATTTGAAAAACAAAAATAATTCGTAAGTGTAAAGGATTTTTTCAATGCACTTTCAATTTCTATATTTTTTAAAAATAAATCTTTAATCGCATCTGTAATATTTATCTGTCTGTTTATTCACTATTTATAGAATAAAATTGCGCTATCCAATAAATTTTAATAGTTTATAACGATAGATTGTCTTAAGCAATACATTTCTATATACTCTAACTATCAAATAGACATGATTTTCTTAACTTTCGGCAATCATGCATTATGTATACCATACAAGTCTTTCTTTCTGAATAATGTTAAGATGAAATTGAGTTTCGCAAGTAGATCATTATCTATAAAAGTAAATAATTCACGTAAGATAAATTATACGAGAAATACACACGAACATGTTATAACAGAATCACACTTGCCTTAAGCTTACCTAAAGTGTCATTGAGTGACATAATTCCAAACGGAACGATTTTACATCTCTCTTGCTTTAATAAAATATGGATAATATTATCATAATATCGCTTATACTCTCTATTCCGCCGTATCATTATAAGCATCAGCAAGGCAGGAAAGCTGCGAGAAGAGCCAAGCGATCAAATTGAAGATCAGCATGTTGATATCGCATCATTGGCATTCCGTTAAAGCTCATTCCTGCAATGTAATTATCTTTAGTTGGCGATAAAATAGATCCAGTCGCGGTGCTAGCACCATTGAAATGTACGGGATGACAGGGAATGAATAAGACGGAGCACAATGTTAGCGCTTTAATGTCGCGAAGATAAAGGGGGCAGGGAGAGGATACCAGGTATTGCAATCCCCGCCCCCCTCCAAAGGGATTTGGCGAGTCGAGCAAACGCTTAAATAATAGCAACCAAATTGTACCGACTGTGTACATTCCATTCTCTTCTGCTTTCCATCTCCCTACCACGAGCCACCGTAGCCTTTTTCTCCTTCTCACTTATGCTCGCACTCCGTCTCTCACGCCCTCTCGCATACACGCACTTGCTCTCTCTCGATTATTCTCCTTCGCCTTTGTTACAATAGTGGGGGCGTTAATATCCCGAGGTATGTAACTGCAGTTGTTCGCTTCGCTCTACGATATACAGAGAAGAAGGAGAGGAAGAGGTATACGCAAAAAAGGACAGTCAGATATAACAGAAGAGGAAGACTCGTGCAAAATGCATTTCGAGAACCCAAACTAACGGATACCGTGTCTATTAGTGTGCGAGTTAGGTGCTACTTTTATATGTGCGCACATATGTGTCAGTATTCTACATATTTATATAGATATGAGGAATTATCTGTTGCTTTACTTAATTAAGATTAGAATTTTATAATAATTTGATAAATTTAAGATTTAAAGTTGTTAATACATTTATTGCTGTTACATATTTATTGCTTACTTATCTTTATAAAAGTCATTGTATGCTTATGCGATCCATAAATACTGCTAATAAAAATGGAAAAACCGAGAAATATTTGAGAATATTATATTGAATACAATAATGATGACGTTTATATTATAATCATCATACGTTTATATTATTAGATAATTAGACTATTTGGAGTATGTAAATACAATGTAATGAATTTAATGTTTGATGTATTTTCTCAACTTCATTTGATGAATATAATTGTTTTTATTGTTGAAAAATGTTAAGATAAACCCTATTCAATGAAATGCAAACCATATATAAGCTGTATGCTCTAAATTTACTAAGATCAACATTTGTCTCTTCGAATATAAAAGTATTCGATATGTTTATAATTTTAAGGCTTCGACCACATAAAAGATGTATGCTTTCATGGATATTTGACAGAAATTTTGAAGAAATTCCAGCAAGAATATATTTATTAAAATATATAAGTGAATTTTGATTTATTAGTGATGAATCTTATAAATTAATTTTTGTTCCCACTAATATACAATTCTAATAGTTAACATACGATATCATAATATCCTGTTCTGTCGATTCTTTATTACCTGTCAACAATAAGCTAAAGATAAACTTTTATTTATAGGGGTACAAAGTATAACTAAAAATAAAAAAAATCATTTAAAACTTCTTTTACATGTCAATACCTTTACAACAATAAAATATGTGCCTTCGTGTGGTGACAGAGAGAAAGAGCAAATGGCAGGAATGGAGATTTTTGCGGCATGTGCAATAAAAATACAGGCTAAAAGCATTTCACTATGCGAGTCGGTGGTTATACATGTTCCACTTCTTTTCTTGGTATTAAATAGAGGTATTTTATGCATGTATTGTTTTCCTCTTGAAGAAGTCGATTTCTCTTCTGGATGACCGATGTGGGAAACAAAGGGAAGAATATAAAATTGTTCACTCCATCATTATTCATACATGCGTTACTTAACATTTCTTTAATATTGCAACAATATATCATAAAATAAATTATTAGAGCTAGCGATGTGAAAGAAATTTTTATTATATTCCTTAAAATGAGACTGCTTCACAAGTAAAAACTATAAATTTTGCAATTAATTACTTTTACGTTTTCTTTAAATTCTAATGCCAAAAATTTACGTTTCACTCTTAGAATTGTATTCTAAAAACGCATTATAGACATTAATTTCACTAGTATTTTCCTCTGTGATATTTGCATGATTCCGTGAACAAAAAAGCAATTCACCGATAAAATATTTTAATTAACATTTTTAAAGTAATAATAGTTTACTTATAGGCATAAGTTTTTATAACAGAAGTATGTAACTATATGTTATGAAAGTGCATTAATATAAAAGTAAAAATATACAAATGTTAATAAAGATATATAAAATAAAATATCATATTCTCTTATATTTTCATCGTTCAGTGAAACTTGTACTATATGAGAGTATAAAAATCAGTTACATGGTTTGTCCATTAAGTACTTTAAATTCATAATATTTTCGAATATTAAACTTTCATTTGGATGTTTCAAAGTAAAATAAACAATAGTTTTTATAAAGGTTAAGCTTCGATGTAGCTATTTCATTCAGAGATAGAAAACACCGATAGATGAAAGTAGTAAAGACTGCATATTAATAGACCAGTAGTAAAGATTCGAATAGAGTAATATGCTCAGACGACATATAACTAATCTTATGGATTGTATCAAACTTTTTTTCAATTAAAATACAATGTTATGAAAGAATTTCGATGAAATAATTTCAAATAACAGTAATAATACAGTTTTTTCAATGTGAAACAATATAGATGATAGGATAATATATAACAACTATTCGAATTTATAACGAAAATTCAGAAAACTTGTAGAGCAGTCTTGCCTTGAAGATGATTAATATTATTGTATATCTATATTTTATTATTTTTTGAACACTATTACAGCATTATTTAATATTTTGATATCTTATCTTTTTTTTTCACTTTTAAAATTTTATATTTTGAATAACCTTTTGTTAAGAAACTTTTATAAAACCAAAGGGAAAATAAACAAAAAAGAAAGAAAAACTTTTCGACCAGAACTTCATGAAAAATTGGATTATACATTTTTCTCTGTGTATGTGCGTGCACGCGAATGCGTGCATACATGTGCATTTGACGAATTACAGTTGAAGCAACATATCAATAAATATATGAAATTCATAATGTAAAATTATAAATTACATGAAAGATACATCGTTAATGAATTTCACATAGATTTCAAATACTTGTTCCATTAAATTTAGTTATCATATTACAAAAATAATAGTACAATAAAATATAAAAAAATATATTAATTTTTAATATAATGAAAATCACAGCTGAGTTTTCGCCTTTATTTCATATTGTACCTTAGCTCTTAATAAAGAGAGTTTCCTTATATTATAAATAAGCTCTAATTGTTATATTGTCGAAAATGGATGCGCATTATTCTCAATAATCTATGCATTTGTAATTCAGCAATGCCTTTATACACAATTAAATTAGATATAATGTTATACTAAAAAATAGTTTAACGAGTACAAACAGAATTGATTGAACTATCAATTTTTTAAATTGAAGTATAACTTAAAATATTATAAATATAGAGTATAGTTGATAATTTAATGATCAAATAAATTGATGTATATAATTGATAATATATTTTTATTAATTCAATATTATTTTCAAGGATGAAAAATAAATAATTCATAATAGCGACTAATGTAAATATTTATTTTAGTCACAGGCAATTTGTCTGTCTAGTTAAGAAAACTAATAATATGATAAAAGTTTTCGCCATTAAATTTCGGCATAAAATCGTTAAAATAAGCAATAGACATAAGATTTCTTGTCATTAATATTAATATACTAGTTTATAGGAAGCAAACTCGTTCAAAGTCTACTCTTTAATCATTTATATATCAGAAAGTAAATAATTTTATAAAATGTAGCCTCGTAAATAATCGTTAGAGATATTATCTTTAAAAATATTACTAAAAATTAAATTTCAACAAATTTTATATACATATAGATGTAGATATTTTGAAATTTTTAATAAATAAAATGAAGCATTACATATTAAAAATTATTTAATCAGTCTATAAAAATTATATATTATAATATGTAAATGTAAAGAAGCAAATGTTTTATTATGTTATAAGAAAAATATACTATTTTTTTAGTATACACTTGATCGTAGTAGTGTAGCAAGAAAAGTAAATATGTATTTTAAAATAACTAAGTACTAGTGATTCCTGAAATATTAATATGCAAATTTTTTTTTTTTTAATCATTAAATTTGTAATGTACTCGTATAACCATAATAACAGATGTGATCGCAATCCATTGAGCGGTATTTACGAGGAAATTAAAGATTAAATTCATTTACTTGAAGAGTTCAGGAATGATTGTTATACTTTGAAGTTAAATTTAAAAAAATTAAAAGAAATACTTAGTCTTTATCTGTGAGAAGCGTAAGAATCAATGTCTTACGGTTATTGGCCATTCAAAATTTACATAAATGTAACGTGAATAATAAATTGTACGCTTGTAAATAAATACACATACCCATTGAATTACATATTGAAAAAAATAAATACCAATATATATATATATATATATATATATATATATATA